>NW_026707302.1:0-17500 GCF_902713425.1 Acipenser ruthenus
AATTCCCATGTGTGATTCTCATCGTCCAAATTTATTTTTTTTTTGTTTCAACTCATTTTAGTCAAGTGTATTCACCATGCCAGTAAGTGTTCAATGAATTCTCCTGATTTATATAAAGGATTCTGAACGTGCTTTTTCAATCTATTTTTTTTATATTTTATTTATTAATCAGCACTGTGAAAGTAATTTATTGAAATGATTACATTTAAAGCACGATAAACAGTATACCATACCTGTGTCCAAATGTATGTCCTTTCGATTATGTCTGTATTTACGCATTTATGTTAAAAAAAGCACACATGTTATAGTACAACTCCACTGCTACAATACAGACATAATCGAAAGGGCATAGGTTTGCATGCAGGTAGATGGCATTGTGTGTTTTGTGTATTTTGATCTCGCACCTATCAACACTATTCTCAATCTCAAGTACAGTATATTCCTTTATACTTCAAGAAATTATATTTTGCAACTAGTCATAGAACTTAACAGAAGAAAAGTGCAAAGCTGAAGTCAGTGAGTGCAGTGGTAGCAAATGGAGTAAAGGCAGCGTTACAAGCAGGTATTTGCTGTTGTGTTTGTAAACCCCATTCTGTTTAAATGTGTATTTGTGTGTGTCATTTCGATTTTAATATATCTGGACTAATGCGTTTATGACAAAATGGACATATACAAACGCAGTTTCGTTTGCTTGTACATGCTTTGTTATACTGCACTTTTTGGTTTTGTTTTGTGGAGATCTATGATGCGCGTGAATAACTTCAATCTGATTGGTTTCATTCCATTACAATGTGTTTTAAATCTGGTTGTATAAACGCAGTGGGTTCTAGTGTTCAGATTAGTGTTAATATGTTTTCTCCACTTATTTATGTTAATTGGGAACAGCGAAAAAAAAGTGTGTAAAAATGACACCGTATATTATATATTATCATTATATATTATATTATATATTATCAGTGCCTGATATAATATATAATATAATGTACTACAAAATCAATTCCAAAGTGTCAGGCAATTTACATGTAATGTGCAGCAAGCAAATCCATGTGTAAAATGATAGAAATAAGACTGTACTGTACAATGCAATCAGCTTTTATTAGCCACGCTGCATGCAGGAGTAGGGTAACTATTCTTCATTTCACTAGCCCCTGCCTTTAACTATATTGATATCTCTGTTATAAAGACCTCATGCAAAGCATCTCAGAAGTGGTTTGTAAACTAATTCAATCTTCTGTTTTTATTTCTTCACTGTAAAAGGTTTGAAGAAGTGTAAGTTGTATTTTAATTCTGTTTTCTCTGATTTAGTCATTTGCGCAATTAACATCATATTATTTAATTGCTAACCTATTTAATATTGCAACTGAATGTCTTAGTTTTTCACTATTAATGTATCATCAGAAAATGGCTCATAATGTGCCAAACTGTCACTTTACAGAAATTCCTAGTTCTTCATTGGGACAGACCCAGAGGTGAACTGGTCATTTTAAGTATATTTATATATACAATACAAATAACAATAACACACCTCTCTAACACAATACTTCACAACCCTCTCTCAAACAGTGTACCTTCCTCCCACCCTGTGCACAAACCCCCAGATTCCGAACGTGAACTATTAACACACAAACATCCACACGACAATAACAAGACAATCTCACACTCAAACATACTCACACACACACACACGCACGCACGCACACACACACACATACACACACATACACACACAGACACACACACACACACACACACACACACACACACACACACACACACACACACACACACACACACACACCGTCACATTCATGTTTAACAGTTACTTTAACTTCTTACACATCAATCAGTCTATTAAATTATTCCATAACTGCTGCTTGACATTTTTTTTTTTGTTTGTTTTTTTTTGAGTGGCCCATTTTAGATTTTGCAAGTATTCAAATAATATCAATTAAAACACTTAAGAAAATAACAAATCTAATTGGGGGGGCTGTAGGTAGGGTTTCTGGTTTTGGGTGTTATTTCCGATGACTTTTCTCCTTTCAATCCTGGGTGTACCTCAATTACAACCGAAAAACAAAAGTCTTGTTAGAACACAATTTATTACAATCTTATACAATTGTCATTAAAATGTTGCTGTTATTAAAATGCTGCACTTTTTTTAAATTTAAAATCGCCAGTTATTCTTTACTCCCATTTTCTCTCAATTTGGAATATCCAATTGATTTTAATACCTTGTCTCACCGCTGCAAATCCCATATTGACTTGGGAAAGAAAGAACGCACGTACTCCAAAACGCATGCTGTCAGCCGACCTTCTCTTTTCACACTGCAAGCCGACAGCGAAGCCAACCAGACCTGTCGCGCCATCGGAGGAAACTCTGTTCCCACCGACAACCCAGCCAACCCGCAGGCAGGTGCCTGGCTGCCACAGGAGTCACTGGTGCGCAGTGGTGAGAAGAATTACCCTGCCGACTTAAACCCTCCCCACCTGGGCAGCGCTCGGGCCAATTATGCACCACTCGTGGGAACTCCTGACCATAGTCGGGCAATAGCAGAGCCTGGTTTGGAAGCAGTGATCTCCAGGCTATAGGGCTATAGCACCCTGCTGCACTTCCAGAGCCCCAAACATTGTGCTTTTTTGTAATATCAGTTTATGCAGAGTGGCGATTGCAGTGTTTTTCCAGCAGTGTTGAAATGTTTTGTTTCAGTTTCTTTGTTCTGCTTTTA
This sequence comes from Acipenser ruthenus, assembly GCF_902713425.1. Lineage (NCBI taxonomy): Eukaryota > Metazoa > Chordata > Actinopteri > Acipenseriformes > Acipenseridae > Acipenser > Acipenser ruthenus. The sequence continues at coordinate 2,727 of NW_026707302.1, forward strand.
AATTAAAGTGAAACAAAGTAACATTTAGATGCTGAAGTCCATTTAATTGTGTCACAGAAAAAGGCAACGGAGAGTTAAGAGGCATCGCTTCAGTTGTTTAAAGGAGAGGAGAAAAGTCGTCAGAAAACCAGCCATGTGTATTGTGTGTTGGGCGTTATTTGATTTCTAATACTATTTTTTGTTTTTTTCTGCAGAGGCAGCCAATAAAGAAGTGCAATGCGCAGTTTCTGCTTTGAGTGAAGAGCCGCAGTCCTGCCTTCACTCTGCCACACTGCAGTTTGGGTTGCAGTCTGGATCCTACACTCTTGTACTTGCTGTACTACGGGTTCATTTGCTTAATAAACGCCTGCATTCAAACTGTCGTCCCTTTTCATTTGGGAAAGTGTGTGTGAGAGAGACTGTGTGAGTGAAAGTTGGTTTGTAGTGAATGAGATGGTTTGGTTACCATGCTGTGGTGTCACACGCAGCCTTCACTGTAATTCCAACTGAATCCTTAATTTAACTAACAGTTTGCCCAATCGGAGCTTTAAAAATTATTTTCAACAGTTGGATATTTCAAGTTAAGTATAAAATTGTATAAGGAACTTGTAAAGTTAAACCAGATGAAGTCTAGGCTAATTAAGCACATTTTTAGTTCAATGAAGTCACTGAGAGCTGCTTGGTTGGAACACAAAACCAGCAGACACAGGGAGGCCCCAGGACCAGGGCTGAAAAGAACTGAGAATGTCAGACCAGCAATAGCCAACCCTGGTCCTGGAAAGCCTCAATCCTACAGGTTCTGAAGGTCTCTCTAAGTCAACATCTGGTCCTGGTAAGATCCAATGGGCCTGATTTTCCAAAGTTGGTAAAACACTTACTCATGAGTAAGACCAGCAGTTGCAATTTAATTTGTTAAGTAGAGCCTTTTTTCAAATTATGATCATTTATGGGGGCTTTTTACAAACATGTTGTTTGAGTAGATAAGTCACAAGTATGATACAGTAACTCTAATAAGCACATGTACTACTGCTCACGAAGAAATCCTTTACCAACTTTGGAAAATCAGGCCCCATTTGTCTGCTGGTTTTTTCATCCAACCAAGCTCTCAATTACTTCATTGAAATAATAATTTGATTAATTACTTTTTTTTTTTAAATCGAAATTTCAAGTCATGTATAAAATTGTATAACGAACTTGAAATCTCTCCCAACTCTCAAAAGTAATTAAAAAGCTCTGATTAGGCAAACTGTTAATTAAGAGCTCAGTAGGAACAGAAAGCAGCAGAGACACAGTGGCTCCCCAGAACGTCCATCTTTGAAAAGCATTAATACATTTTGTTAGCTATCCCAAAAAAAAAAAAAAAAAAAAACAGTAGTTTTTTTTGTTGTTGTTTAAGTGCCCTCCAGTGGTATAATGAAGATACTACAACCCACAGTAGCATACTGGTGTTAATTAATAGAACTTCATTTCCAACTTACTTCACGAGTGGCAAAATAGAAAAACCATCATAACTAGCAATAGATTAGCTTAAGTATTACAGGGCCCAGAAAATTCCAGTACGTTTTACAAACTGATCAAATATCCCCAACAAAGCCAATGGTTGAAAGAAATAGATCCACACAAAGGTTGAAAGTTTCATAGAAATGGTTTATTTCAGGAGATTTCAGACAATAAAACGCATTCAATATACACGACAAGGTTGCGATAACACTTATTGATTACTTTATCTGTAATCAATTGAATCTTTGCAAAGAACTAGGCTATTCCACATATATAATTTAATATTTTAAATGCTGAAGACAATTCCCCCTCACGTGCCATTATTATTCAGTGCAGTGTTTCTTGCATAAAGAAGTCATTTGATAAATGGACCGGTGCAGCACATTGTGTGGCATTTAAACTCTCAATGACCACTGGAGAGTCCGAAGTATATAACGCAAGCCTAAATATATATGAGTTCACAAAGTAAGTTTAAATTGTGAATTTCAGTGCTGTGTGTCAAAATATTTTGAAAAAAAAGCCGTACTTACCAAAAAAACGCCAGCATATTCACTAGGTAGGCTAATAGTAAAAAAAACATGGATTTTAAATGTCATCGGCTGCTTTAAAGTTAACCCACTTTCTTGTACGCCTGCGGTAGGCCTATCTCAATTCTTCCCTGGCAAGACATACCTAAACATGTGACCAAAACGCGCTACAAAAGTGTCGGGACCATAGGCGCTGAGTTTTGAAATTCCGGGGGGGGCTGAGTTAGCCATCAATCTCCTCACCTACGGTGGCTCTGAAGTGCAAAAAAACAAACACAGACAGAAAAACACAAACAGAAATCAAGAAACACAAACACAAATCAAGAAACACAAACACAAAAAGAAAAACACAAACACAAATCAAGAAACACAAACACAAATCAAGAAACACAAACACAAAAAGAAAAACACAAACACAAATCAAGAAACACAAACACAAATCAAGAAACACAAACACAAAAAGAAAAACACAAACACAAAGAAAAACACAAACACAAATCAAGAAACACAAACACAAAGAAAAACACAAACACAAATCAAGAAACACAAACACAAAGAAAAACACAAACACAAATCAAGAAACACAAAAAGAAAAACACAAACACAAATCAAGAAACACACAGAAAAAGAAAAACACAAACACAAATCAAGAAACACAAACACAAAGAAAAACACACACACAAATCAAGAAACACAAACACAAAGAAAAACACAAATCAAGAAACACAAACACAAAAAGAAAAACACAAACACAAATCAAGAAACACAAAGAAAAAGAAAAACACAAACACAAAGAAAAACACAAACACAAATCAAGAAACACAAACACAAAAAGAAAAACACAAACACAAATCAAGAAACACAAACACAAAAAGAAAAACACAAACACAAATCAAGAAACACAAACACAGAAAGAAAAACACAAACACAAATCAAGAAACACAAACACAAAGAAAAACACAAACACAAATCAAGAAACACAAACAAAAAGAAAAACACAAACACAAAAAGAAAAACACAAACACAAAGAAAAACACAAACACAAATCAAGAAACACAAAGAAAAAGAAAAACACAAACACAAATCAAGAAACACAAACACAAAAAGAAAAACACAAACAGAAATCAAGAAACACAAACACAAATCAAGAAACACAAACACAAAAAGAAAAACACAAACACAAATCAAGAAACACAAACACAAATCAAGAAACACAAACGCAAAAAGAAAAACACAAACACAAATCAAGAAACACAAACACAAAAAGAAAAACACAAACACAAAAAGAAAAACACAAACACAAATCAAGAAACACAAACACAAAGAAAAACACAAACACAAATCAAGAAACACAAACACAAAGAAAAACACACACAAAAAGAAAAACAAACACAAATCAAGACACACAAACAAAAAGAAACACACAAACACAAAGAAAAACACAAACACAAATCAAGAAATAAACACAAAAAGAAAAACACAAACACAAATCAAGAAACACAAACACACAAAGAAAAATACAAACACAAATCAAGAACACAAACACAGACAAAAATCAAGAAACACAAATCAAGAAACACAAACACAAAAAGAAAAACGCAAACACAAATCAAGAAACACAAACACAAAAAGAAAAACACAACACAAATCAAGAAACACAAACATAAATCAAGAAACACAAACACAAAGAAAAACACAAACACAAATCAAGAAACACAAACAAAAAGAAAAACACAAACACAAATCAAGAAACACAAACACAAAGAAAAACACAAACACAAAGAAAAACACAAACACAAATCAAGAAACACAAACACAAAAAGAAAAACACAAACACAAATCAAGAACACAAACACAAACAAAAATCAAGAAACACAAATCAAGAAACACAAACACAAAAAGAAAAACGCAAACACAAATCAAGAAACACAAACACAAACAAAAATCAAGAAACACAAATCAAGAAACACAAACACAGAAAGAAAAACACAAACACAAATCAAGAAATAAACACAAAAAGAAAAACACAAACACAAATCAAGAAACACAAACACAAATCAAGAAACACAAACGCAAAAAGAAAAACACAAACACAAATCAAGAAACACAAACACAAAAAGAAAAACACAAACACAAAAAGAAAAACACAAACACAAATCAAGAAACACAAACACAAAGAAAAACACAAACACAAATCAAGAAACACAAACAAAAAGAAAAACACAAACACAAATCAAGAAACACAAACACAAATCAAGAAACAGAAACACAGAAAGAAAAACACAAACACAAATCAAGAACACAAACAAAGAAAAACACAAATCAAGAACACAAACACAAAAAGAAAAACACAAACACAAATCAAGAAACACAAACACAAAAAGAAAAACACAAACACAAATCAAGAAACACAAACACAAAGAAAAACACAAACACAAATCAAGAAACACAAACAAAAAGAAAAACACAAACACAAATCAAGAAACACAAACACACAAAGAAAAACACAAACACAAATCAAGAACACAAACACAAACAAAAATCAAGAAACACAAATCAAGAAACACAAACACAAAAAGAAAAACGCAAACAGAAATCAAGAAACACAAACACAAATCAAGAAACACAAACACAAAAAGAAAAACACAAACACAAATCAAGAAACACAAACACAAATCAAGAAACACAAACACAAAGAAAAACACAAACACAAATCAAGAAACACAAACAAAAAGAAAAACACAAACACAAATCAAGAAACACAAACACAAAGAAAAACACAAACACAAAGAAAAACACAAACACAAATCAAGAAACACAAACACAAAAAGAAAAACGCAAACACAAATCAAGAAACACAAAAACAAAGAAAAACACAAACACAAATCAAGAAACACAAACAGAAAAACACAAACACAAATCAAGAAACACAAATCAAGAAACACAAACACAAAGAAAAACACAAACACAAATCAAGAAACACAAACACAAAAAGAAAAACGCAAACACAAGTCAAGAAACACAAACACAAACAAAAATCAAGAAACACAAATCAAGAAACACAAACAAAAAGAAAAACACAAACACAAATCAAGAAACACAAACAGAAAGAAAAACACAAACACAAATCAAGAAACGATATATGTTCTATTGCAGCATCTGAACATGACTTGGAGAGGTATCAAATTGGAGTATCGAGACCGCCAGGAAGTGGCATCGCTATGAGAAAATTTTGCATTGCTAAAATAGAAACTGTCTCTATTTTATTTTTTCGTTGTGTGACTTGAATGAAACTGACCAATGAGAAGCAAGGTTATCACCCTTGACAAACGTCAGAAACACGCCTCAAAACAAGCATGCAAGCATGGACGACGAAAAGCTTGTTTATGAGGTATAGCAGTATTCTTTAATTTCTAATGTAAAAGTAAACGATTATAAAGACATGCAGAACAAAAAGACAATGCGTGGATGATCATCGCAGCAAGTGTTGCTGTCTCTGGTGAGTCGTGGCTGGAAAGTTGAGACGCATACTGCTGTGATTCGCTCTTCTCAGTTATGAGATAAGCTCAGTTTGTTAAATCAAAACACCGTACGGTCCTGACTGATCAACACCTCACAGAGCTCCTCCGTACTGCCCTGACAACATACCAACCTGACTTCAAGAGGCTCGCCTCTAGGATGGAAACCCACTGGGCATCCTTCAAAATGGTATGGTGAGTACAATATAAACATTTTTGTTAAAAAAAGTGGTTTGTAGGCTTACGTTAGAGAATGTGAATGTGCACCTGCTATTCTACAGTGAAAATTATGTTTTGAACGGTACTAATCAATTTCGAAATAAGCACAGTGCATTTGTCATAGCCCTCAAATCTAGCATAAAGAATCTATTCCAGTATTACACTGGTTTGACATATGTGACTCATGGTTTTATTGAAATATCTCGTACTGGTTGTCGATAACAATCCAATAGACTACACCACTGAGAAGACACAGGCGTGCCTGCAGTTCCAGCTCTTCCTGATTTTCTGTAGATGAGAAATGGCTTCCAAGTGAAAGAACTCGCCTTTCGATTTCACGTAAGTGAGCAAGTTGTACGTGTGACATTCAGTAGCTGGATAAGGTACATGCACCTACGTCTGGGGCGTTTGTCATGGTGGCCTCATAGAAATACCATTACACACAAAATAACAAATACATACAGAGCAGAGTTTCCGAACACGTTAGCAGTGATCGGTTTTACAGAATTAAAGACCGAGTCAGACACGACTCTTGAAGCCTTGATAGTGACTGACCCAAGTGGAACCTTCATGTTTACTTCTGTGTTGCTTTCGGGGTCTATATCTGATCATGAAATATGCCAAAAGGGAGGATTGTACCAGCTACTAGAAAACCTCATTGCAGACGAGGCCTCTGGAATAGAGAAAGATTTAGAAAATCTGGGGTTGAAATTAAATATTCCTCCGTTTGCGTCATCCGCATGCCAAATGAATGCAAGGAAAATGGCACCCCACAGGATCCATGCTGTTGAAAGAGCAAATTAACAATATAAAGGATTTTAATCTAGTCGGTAGAACTATTCCTGCAATTATTTGGCAATATCAATGAAATATGGTTAGTATGTTGTTATCTCACTGTTTTCCAGGATATATTGGTACGCAATTAAGTTGAAGATACAAATCTCTTCAAAGCAGGATTGCCAACTATTCATTTTTGCTTTTATTGACATGAATATTATCTCCATTAGAGAGGAGGGCAGTGGGACTGTGCGCTCCATTAGAGAGGAGGGCAGTGGGACTGTGCACTCCATTAGAGAGGAGGGCAGTGGGACTGTGCACTCCATTAGAGAGGAGGGCAGTGGGACTGTGCACTCCATTAGAGAGGAGGGCAGTGGGACTGTGCACTCCATTAGAGAGGAGGGCAGTGGGACTGTGCACTCCATTAGAGAGGAGGGCAGTGGGACTGTGCACTCCATTAGAGAGGAGGGAGCTGAGGAAGCAAGCGAGTATTTGGGAGCGTGCTGGTTTTGTTTTCTATTTTTGCAAAGATTTGCGTTCCAGTGAAGGTTTTGCCCAGCGTGGAGACTTTATTATTTCGGATGTTTTGTTGTGTTTATTGTGCTTGTGTTTGAAGCCCTTTTGTTTGACCCGCGTGTCTTTTATTTTGTGTTGTTTTGTTTAATAAAATGATTTTCTTGAACTGCAAACTGTCTCCGAGTCTCACTACTGTAGCCATCCTGCCACCGTAGTCTACAGACATAAGTCAGCTGCATGTCAATTGGACTCAGAGCATAGTCTGTGAATAGAAGGCAAATGTAATGTTTTTGGAAATCTTACTCTATGAGAAAAACCTTGAGTTATATTCAGACAGATATGGTTTTAAAAAGCTGGAACAGTCAGGGCCGTTCTGTGTGGGGCCCTAGGCAGTGATCAAGTGTGTGTTCAAAACATAGCAGTGGTGCTGAAGCCATTTTAATAGTGTGTGTGCATGTGTGTGTGTGTGTCTCAGTGTGTGTGCGTGTGTCTCAGTGTGTAATTACATTTACAAAACACATTCTCTATGGTTGAAACAACTGGAAAACCAATCCAACATCGACACTGTGGCTGTACAGAACACTTGACCAGGACAGAAACTTACCCGTATGCACACTACCAATACTAGTTAACGAACAGCACACAGCTATAAAATGCACATGAAAATACAGCAATAATAACTATGTAGTATTCAAGTTAAAATCAGTACGTTTGCGAGGAGTGGGGCAGACCTTAACTGCATCGCCGGGTTCAGTATATTTAGTAGTATTACCAATTAACTCATGAGCGGCCTGATTTATGATTTCAATGCACGGGCTGATGTTTTCCATGCGCGGTATCGGTCAGATTGCTGCGCAGGCGCGCACCCGTGCAGCTTAGAGGGAACACTGATTGTAGGTATTTACTGTAAAAGAGCTCGATTAATTAGGCTGCTAACTGTTGTCAAGTAGCCCCCACTTGGATGGTACAGAATGATACAAATCCCCACTTGGATGGTACAGAACGACACTCACACACCAGTGTGTATGTAAATATAGTATAAATCAGCCTTGTCAATAATGGTTATTCTTGAGTAACAGTAGTATTATTGGAAACCAAATAGAAGGCTAGTTTGTTTTTTTGTTTGCCTCTGCTTCTGCTACTACTAAACCTTTTCTTCTTGCTTTTTCACTGTGGTGTTTTTTCTGTAGCCATCTTAATATCACTGCAGAAACATTTATACAGTCTACCATACATGGTAATGGTTAACCCTACTATATATGGTTAAATGGGGGCGTCAATACAAATTCTACGTGCAAACAATTTTAGTAACACTGAGTTTTATCAACACCTAGTACTTAAAAACATGCATACGAGGGCCTTACGTAAGATTGATAAATCAGAATTTAGTTGTGTGCGTGAACATTCTAAACTGTACGTACAAACAACAGTTTGTACAGCCCTGGGAGCACCCAGCCATAGCCGGTGATGGCATAGCCCCGGTTTGAAACAGCGATCTCCTTTAGGAACTGTGGCTTTTACAATGTACATCCAAATTCAAGGCAAATCAATGGCAATAATAGAATGAATGGTCTCATTGATAATATGGCCCAATAGCCCTTTCTCCTCTGGACTGATGATAATGGGATTTGCTTATAGCAATAAGAAGATATACATTCTAAAAAGTAAAGGCTTTTAGTAAAGGCTCAAGTACCCTTTTGGGGTTCCTTTTAAGATGCTTGAAATAATCTTTTTACAGGGGTTCTGCATTCTCTGCTGATATTATTTATCATGCTGTAAGCAGCTATGAAACATGCATTTCCAAAACAATGTTAGAAACCGCAATTTACAAACTGATCTGAAGGCTTCGAAAATGAGCCTCTTCGCAATATTTTATTAGACCAATGAATGAGAGGTTCCCAAATAAGGTAAATAAAATCAGCAGGAGAACCCTCAGGTTTCTCGAGAAGAAGGGGGAGGAACCCTCAAACAACCTCCTGCAGTTTTTAGAATGCAGGATCAACTACAAAAAGATATATGTTCTATTGCAGCATCTGAACATGACTTGGAGACGGATCAAATTGGAGTATCGAGACCGCCAGAAAGTGGCATCGCTATGAGAAAATTTTGCGTTGATAAAATAGAAACTGTCTCTATTTTATTTTTTTGTTGTGTGACTTGAATGAAACTGACCAATGAGAAGCAAGGTTATCACCCTTGATAAACGTCAGAAACACGCCTCAAAACAAGCATGCAAGCATGGACGACGAAAAGCTTGTTTATGAGGTATAGCAGTATTCTTTAATTTCTAATGTAAAAGTAAACGATTATAAAGACATGCAGAACAAAAAGACAATGCGTGGATGATCATCGCAGCAAGTGTTGCTGTCTCTGGTGAGTCGTGGCTGGAAAGTTGAGACGCATACTGCTGTGATTCGCTCTTCTCAGTTATGAGATAAGCTCAGTTTGTTAAATCAAAACACCGTACGGTCCTGACTGATCAACACCTCACAGAGCTCCTCCGTACTGCCCTGACAACATACCAACCTGACTTCAAGAGGCTCGCCTCTAGGATGGAAACCCACTGGGCATCCTTCAAAATGGTATGGTGAGTACAATATAAACATTTTTGTTAAAAAAAGTGGTTTGTAGGCTCATGTTAGAGAATGTGAATGTGCACCTGCTAGTCTACAGTGAAAATTATGTTTTGAACGGTACTAATCAATTTCGAAATGAACACAGTGCATTTGTCATAGCCCTCAAATCTAGCATAAAGAATCTATTCCAGTATTACACTGGTTTGACATATGTGACTCATGGTTTTATTGAAATATCTCGTACTGGTTATCAATAACAATCCAATAGACTACACCACTGAGAAGACACAGGCGTGCCTGCAGTTGTGTTTAAAAGACAAGCTCTTCCTGATTTTCTGTACATGAGAAATGGCTTTCGATTTCACGTAAGAGAGCAAGTTCTAAGTGTGACATTCAGTAAATGGATAAGGTACATGCTCCTACGTCTGGGGCATTTGTCATGGTGGCCTCACAGAAATACCATTACACACAAAATAACAAATACATACAGAGCAGAGTTTCCGAACACGTTAGCAGTGATCGGTTGTACAGAATTAAAGACACGACTCTTGAAGCCTTGATAGTGACTGACCCAAGTGGAACCTTCATGTTTACTTCTGTGTTGCTTTCAGGGTCCGTATCTGATCATGAAATATGCCAAAAGGGAGGATTGTACCAGCTACTAGAAAACCTCATTGCAGACGAGGCCTCTGGAATAAAGGAAGATTTAGAAAATCTGGGGTTGAAATTAAAAATGATTTCCATTACACGAGAGTAGATGTTAAAACTTCATGCTGATTTGAACTCGGCTCTCGCCAAGATAAGCACCAACTAAGACGTAGCTTTACAGTAAACTAATGTGATCCATATGCGTCTCCATCCATTTACGTTTCCTTCCATATGATGATGTAGATATCCTTCTGTCTGGTGTTAATGGCTGAAGTGTAATGCTGGCTCCAGGGATCAGCTTATTTTGCCTCCCTGGCGCATCAGCACACACAACGGCTGCGATGCTGGCTCCGGGGATCAACCAAAGTGCGGCCTCCCCAGCGCATCAGCATGACAACCGTCTGGATTGAGCTAAGTAGGGTACATCTCTGGGGTTTCACCTTCCATCCTCAGTGTTTCGTCGACTAGCCCACGACACCTCAAGAGGGCTCGACGGTGATTCTGGCGTCCCAGCATCACCCCCCTCCGTCCCTCACTCAACTCAGCCCAGCTTACTTACCTGTCCCCAGCCAGAATCTTTCCGTCTCAACCACAGCCAGTTGCTGCTCCTCTCTGCTGCTTCAGATAAGTTCTTCACTGTGCGACGCAACTCTTGGCCACTGAATCCGACGTCTCTGAGAAACCGGGTTGTAGAGTGTGCCACAAATCCTCGACAACCCACTTCCACTGGGTAAACCCGAACTCTCCATCCTCGCTGTTCCGCTTCAGTGGCTAGTTGAGCATACCGCAGTTTCTTCCTCTCATACGCCTCATCTACAGCATCCTCCCATGGCACTGTTAACTACAAGGTGAACAAGGCATGCTGATCCAGACCACAAGACAATATCTGGTCGAAGGTTAGTGGTGGCAATCTCAGGTGGAAAAATAAGCTGTTGACCAACATCTGCCAGCATATTCCAGTCTCTAGCAGCTTCCAGTTGTCCTGGGCGAGGATTGGTTTTAACACCTTTTCTTGGTGGTTGCTCTCCTGGGCGGAGGAATGTTGTCTTTTGTGTGTAATGTTTTGATGGAACAGATGGCAACTTATTGGTCATGTTACGCTTGTCTTCCAATGCTAAGGCCAAACATCGCAGCACCTGGTCATGGCGCCAAGTAAACCGTCCTTGGCTAAGAGCCACCTTACATCCTGTGAAAATGTGCCTTAATGTTGCAGGTGATGAACACAAAGGACATGAGGGATCCTCTCCTACCCAGAGGTTTAGGTTCTGTGGTGATGGGAGAACATCATATGTTGACCTGATGAGGAAACTGATCCTGCTCTGTTCCATTGACCATAGGTCTTGCCAGCCAATCTTGCGTTGTTCCACACTCTCCCATCTCATCCATTCTCCCTGCTTGGCCTGGGAAATGGCCTTTATACACCTCATCCTCTCCTCCTGCTTTTGCACCTCGTTGACTACCAGCTTCCTCCTTTGAGCTGGGGCTGCCTTGTGCCATGTAGGAGGAGTTGAACTGAAACCAAGACCCCCTCTTCCATGCTGAACTTGCCCCATGATATCACCAATTCGAAGGGCAGCCTTTGCATCTTCCACAGCTTTCTTTGCCGCCCACTTTCTTCCAGTTTTCAACACAGGTGCTGCCTCCCTTACGCATTTATCGCGTGACTCTACTAAAGTCATTTCCAGTCTGACCTTGGCGCACTTAAACTCCTCGGTTAGAGCAGAGACTGGTAGCTGCAGTATTCCTTTACCATAAAGTCCCACTCTGCTGAGGCAGCGTGGAACTCCCAACCATTTCCTGATGTATGAACTGATTAAAGCTTCCAGCTTCTCTACTGTTGTCAAAGAAACCTCGTACACAGTCAGTGGCCACAGCAACCTCGGCAGTAAACCAAACTGAAAGCACCAGAGTTTTAGTTTACCTGGTAGTCTAAAGTCAGCTTACTAAAGATTAATTATATGTGTGTGTGTCAGTACCTGTGTGTGTGTCTGTGTGTGTGTTTGTGTCTGTGTGAGTATGTGAGTGTGTGTGTTTGTCAGTGTGTGTGTGTCTGTGCGTGTGTGTGTGCGCGCATGTGTGTGTCAGTGTGAGTGTGTGAGTCATTGTGTATGTGTGTTTTTCAGTGTGTCAGTGTGTGAGTGTGTGTGTCATTATGTGTGTGTCTCTGTGTGGTTTGTGTTTGGGTGTGTGTGTGAGTCAGTGAGTGTGAGTGTATGCAAGTGTGTGTGTGTTTGTCAGTGTGTGTGTTTTTGTGTGCGTGTGTGTGCATGTGTCAGTGTGAGTGTGTGATTCAGTGTGTGTGTGTTTGTGTGAGTTACTGTGTGTGTTTGTCAGTACGTGTGTGAGTGCGTGAGTGTTTGTCAGTGTGTGTGTGTCAGTGCACGTGTGTGTGTTTGCCACTGCTTGTGTGTGTGTGTCAGTGTGTGTGTTTGTGAGTGTGACAGGATTGACCGAGGTTTGAGACTCAGAGACAGTATAAAGTTCAAAAATAAAGTTTTTAATAAACAGAAATACACAATAAACCAGCACGAGGCCCACACAAAAAGGTTTTAAACATAAAATAAACACAAAGCAAAACTTACACAATAAGCTTTCCAGGCTGGGCGTTGCCTTCACTGGGTGCAAAACAAACTGAAACCACAGCACAAACAAAACACTCCTTCTCTTTCCAGAACTCTCTCTGTACTGTGTGTGTGTGAGGTGTGTGTGTGTGTGTGAGGTGTACTGTACTGTGTGTGTGTGAGGTGTGTCTACAGTGTGTGTGTGTGTGTGAGCTGTACTGTACCATGTGTGTGTGTGTGTGTGTGTGTGTGAGGTGTGTCTACAGTGTGTGTGTGTGTGTGTGTGAGGTGTACTGTACTGTACTATGTGTGTGTGTGTGTGTGTGTGTGAGGTGTACTGTACTGTACTATGTGTGTGTGTGTGTGTGTGTGAGGTGTACTGTACTGTACTATGTGTGTGTGTGTGTGTGTGTGAGGTGTACTGTACTGTACTATGTGTGTGTGTGTGTGTGTGTGAGGTGTACTGTACTGTACTGTGTGTGTGTGTGTGTGTGTGTGAGGTGTACTGTACTGTACTGTGTGTGTGTGTGTGTGTGTGAGGTGTGTCTACAGTGTGTGTGTGTGTGTGTGTGGTGTACTGTACTTTGTGTGTGTGTGTCTTTGTGTGTCTGTCTGCGTGTGAGGTGTGTGTACTGTGTGTGTCTCGTGAGTGTGTCCATTTTCAAAGGTGACTCAGGGGTACAGACAGGGTTAGCTCAGTATTTTATGCATTGTGGTGTGCATTTTCAAAGGCGACTCAGATCCACAGCTCTTGTTCACAACTGAATACCAATCAATGACAATTGACTTGGAAATGAGTGTTTTAAAAGCAGATTGGAAGATTGTTTGTTTTCCTCTCATCTAGGCACTAACATTTATATTGCTGTACTGACATAGACATAGAAAAAAGGACAGATTCATTAGCTAGACCTCCTGTCTTGTTAAACTGAATTCCAAGACGTCAGTGATTTTAACAATATCTATCCCAAACCATTTCCCCCTGTCCTGCAGTAATACAGTAGACTACACTCAACCACCTGAAGGAAAATTCAAAACCTCCTGATCAAAGAGACAGAAGGCTCTAGAGAGGGTACATATGAGGACAACATGGTTAATACCAGGCTCAAAATATGAAGAAAGACTGAAAAACCTGAATCTATATAGCCTACAAAAAAGAAGAGTTACAAGTGACTTAATAGAGGTATTTAAAAAGTCAAAAGTTAGTGCTGAGAAGTATCTTACGCAGGTCACAGAAAGCAGAACCAGGGGCCATAGCTGAAGCTGAGGAAGAGCAAATTCCAAACTGAAGGGAGAAGGAAGCTCTTCCAACCATTACAACCGGTTACCAGAAGAAGTGGCCGAAGCAGGAACTCTCAGCTCCTTCAAGAAAAGACTGGATGCAACCATGAATGAAATCTAATATAGAGACCTTTCTGTGACCACTGTAAGACTTATAGCTAGCTGCCTGGAGGAAGGGTGATCCGTCTAGCCGTGGATTCCCAGAGGTTGTATTTCCCTTATTTAACATGTAGGGTTTTTTCCTCTACCGGGTCACGCTGGAACCAAAGCGAGCATCGGAGGCCTTTTCTCGGTCTAGACTTTATTATGTTCTTATAAGAGCAACCGAGGAGCTGGAGAGCTTTTTCAGCTAAAGTCCATTCTCCCAGCATGCCAAGTTTGAATTAAAAGTTGAACTTGGTTTTGCATAAATTGAATACCTTACTTTGTTAGATTACACTGAGAGGCTGATGCTTTCCATGTTCATCACATTAAACACCCACCCATTCAAATGGAGTGAGATGTAATCCAGGATCCCAGTTGGATGAATACAATCCTCAAACTACAATCAATTAAACCCATTGATATCTCCAGGCTTCTGAGAGTCGTGTCAGTGTTCCAAAGCAAATGCAAATGCTTTTACCTGCTTATCAAATGTATTACAACAGCTCTCTCTATTTCCACATAGAATATTTC
>NW_026707302.1:27500-30037 GCF_902713425.1 Acipenser ruthenus
CCAGTTGTTTAACCTCTTTAAATTTCTTTACAATGTCAGAAGTTTTTTCTTTGTCCATCTCGTATAGCTGAATGTAAACAAAATACTGGTGTACTTTATTCACCTGGTTCTGATCTTTCAGATTGTGCCAGTTTTTAAATGGTTCCTTACTCAGTGGATCAACAATATCACAATTTTGATTTCCGCTAAAACATTTTTTTGTACAAGGTGTGTTTGTGGTGAAAAATATCACGCAGCCTCCACCATAAAGTCTGATGATTTGGTCAGAAGCCTCTATAAACTTCTGAACTGCACTATCTGTATTTGGAGGAGACGGGAATAACAGTTTCTTTTCACTGCACTGTCTTCCAGGAGTAGGCTTGACAGCAATGGAGTTGCCAGCATTACTAATATACTCTATTTTCTTTTCTTCAACAACAGGTTGATTGGTGTGTTGCCATCTCGGTGAGTATATCACTCCACCTTTTTGACACTCTTCAGGAGATAGAAATAAGAGGAATGAGAACTGTTTGATGCTGTTATCATTCTTGACTTTAACCTCATTGACATAGCTGGAAAAAAAAACCCAAGAGAACAACACATTAGATTACATTTGCTGAAGACTTTTGATCATTTCACCGCGAAAGTACAGAGAACTGTTTTATTTGGTTTAAATACAAATTCACTGTGGGTGGCACAGTGGTGTGGTGGTTAGCGCTGCTGCCTCCTCCTCACAGTGCCAGGGTCCTAGGTTCGAATCTGGCCTAGCAGGTCTGTCTGTGTGGAGTTTGCATGTTCTCCCCAATGTGTTCACATTGTGGGTTTTCTCCAGGTACGCCGGTTTCCTCCCACAGTCCAAGACATACTGTTCAGGTTGATTGGTCAGTCTAAATTGTGTGTGAGTGATTGAGTGAGTGCATGAGTGAGTGCATGTGTGATTGAGTGAGTGTGTGTGAGTGTGTGTGTGTGTGAGTGAGTGTGTGTGTGTGGTGCCCTGCGATGGACTGGTGTCCCGTCCAGGGTGTAGTCTTGTCTTGCGCCCTGTGTATGCCGGGTTAGGCTCCGGCTCACCGCGACCCTGTAAAGGATTAAGTGGTTATGAAAATGGATGGATGGATAAATTCACTGCTGGAGGCAGGGAGGGAGACAGGAACAGGGGGGAAAACGCAAACAATTGGACATTTGAAATGTAAATGATAAAATGCACGTAACCTTTATACAAGTCTAAATCTAAAGCAATCATTAGTTATGAAACAATGGTCTAACAACACCATAACCATACATCAGAGTCGACCCTGTTCCTGGGGTCAGTCTGTCTGTCTAGCACTAATCTTGGATTTCTCAATGTTAATTTAGGTAGGGTAGTTCAAGATTAGTGCTAATCTGGGTCTGTGAAACTAGCTGTAAGAGTTTAATGAAGTCATTGAGAACTACTTTGGAATAAAAACCGACAGACACACAGACGTGTGTTCTTCAGGACCAGAGTTGGGAAGCACTGCTACATTTCAATACATGAGATTCACTGCAAGCTGTAAACTCACTCTTGTACAACTTTCTTCAGGACATAAATGTCCAGTTGTGTGGAGTATCCGGTGTCAGTCAGAGTACACAGCAACAGCAGCGCACAAAAACACAGCTTCATTGTCAACACTCTGAAACTGGAACACAAAACACTTATTATTAAGTTCATGCTCCTATCCCAGTCTAATGATGTTTTACTTTGAGTGTAAGTCAAATAGAAAGTTGTTGTGAAAGAAACACTACATAGAAAAATCTAACAAAAAACTAAAATAAATAGACTAACACACAGTGCAGAGGATTCACCCAATCTCAGGATTCACTCAATCCTTGTTATAAATGAAAATGTTGTTTGGTGTTTTTCAGAATTTATTTGCTACTCATGTCAAGAGATGGAAAGAGAGGAAGAAAGAAAGTGAATGGAAAAAGAAAGAAAAATAGAGAGATGAAAAGAAGGTAATGAAAAAAAATAGAATGGAAGAAATGAAGGGGGAATGGACAAAAGAAAGAAGTGATGAAAAGGAAGGGATTTGATAAGAAAAAAAGAAAAAGGGAAGAAAGAATGAAAATCAGAAAGAAGGGAACAGAAGAAAAAAGAAAGAGATCTTTAAAAGGTTACCTGTCTGGTGAATTGAATTATCAAGTGTATTGAGTTCTCAGATGTGTTGAGTTGTCGGCTGTTTGAGTTGAGATGAACGCTGGTCACAACGCGTTGCCTTTTACAAGTCGTGAATGTGCAGAAATGCAAATAAATATAAAACTACAAAGCTATCTGGATGTGAATAATATTCTGTGGTTTATTTGTTCAAACAGAAGGACATTGAAACAGTGCAGTGCTGTATTGAGTCATTGTCCTATAAGACACATGCCCCCTCACCCCTCTCACCCCCTCACTCAGTATTTGGATCGCCTGACACCTGACCAGTTTTTGACTGGCCTGGTCATTTCATCATTTTCATTTTTTTGTATATGGGTCTAAAGATTTGCATTGTTATCAGAAATGAAAAAAAGAGAGAGATGCCGAGAGAGAGAGAGCGATC
>NW_026707303.1:7500-10000 GCF_902713425.1 Acipenser ruthenus
TATGGTCATATTAGCTAATTCCGCCTCTGGTCATGTCAGCTAACTCCGCCTATGGTCATGTCAGCTAACTGTGCCTATGGTCATGTCAGCTAACTGTGCCTATGGTCATGTCAGCTAACTCCGCCTATGGTCATGTCAGCTACTTCTGCCCATGGTCATGTCAGCTACTTCTGCCTATGGTCATGTCAGCTACTTCTGCCTATGGTCATGTCAGCTAACTGTGCCTATGGTCATGTCAGCTAACTGTGCCTATGGTCATGTCAGCTAACTCCGCCTATGGTCATGTCAGCTAACTGTGCCTATGGTCATGTCAGCTAACTGTGCCTATGGTCATGTCAGCTACTTCTGCCCATGGTCATGTCAGCTACTTCTGCCTATGGTCATGTCAGCTACTTCTGCCTATGGTCATGTCAGCTACTTCTGCCTATGGTCATGTCAGCTAACTGTGCCTATGGTCATGTCAGCTACTTCTGCCCATGGTCATGTCAGCTACTTCTGCCCATGGTCATGTCAGCTACTTCTGCCCATGGTCATGTCAGCTACTTCTGCCTATGGTCATGTCAGCTACTTCTGCCTATGGTCATGTCAGCTACTTCTGCCTATGGTCATGTCAGCTAACTGTGCCTATGGTCATGTCAGCTACTTCTGCCCATGGTCATGTCAGCTACTTCTGCCCATGGTCATGTCAGCTACTTCTGCCCATGGTCATGTCAGCTACTTCTGCCCATGGTCATGTCAGCTAATTCCGCCTCTGGTCATGTCAGCTAATTCCGCCTCTGGTCATGTCAGCTAATTCCGCCTCTGGTCATGTCAGCTAACTGTGCCTATGGTCATGTCAGCTAACTGTGCCTCTGGTCATGTAGGCTAATTCCGCCTATGGTCATGTCAGCTAATTCCGCCTCTGGTCATGTCAGCTAACTGTGCCTATGGTCATGTTACTGAATGGGGACCCAGGCTATGGCTCGCACTTGCCCCGGGCAGGGTTCCACGGCCCCGGGCTGGCTCCCACCACCCAGGCCTCTGCTCCCACTGCCCCGGCTTGGGTTCCACGGCCCCGGCTTGGGTTCCACAGCCCCGGGGACAGTTCCCGCCTCCCACCACCCAGGCCTCTGCTCCCACTGCCCCAGCTTGGGTTCCACGGCCCCGGGCTGGCTCCCACCACCCAGGCCTCTGCTCCCACTGCCCCGGCTTGGGTTCCACCGCCCCGGGCAGGGTTCCACGGCCCCGGGGACAGCCCCCGCCTCCCACCACCCCGGCTTGGGTTCCACGGCCCCGGGGACAGCTCCAGCCTTTGCCCCGGCTTGGGTTCCACGGCCCCGGGCTGGCTCCCACCACCCAGGCCTCTGCTCCCACTGCCCCGGCTTGGGTTCCACGGCCCCGGGGACAGCTCCAGCCTTTGCCCCGGCTTGGGTTCCACGGCCCCGGGCTGGCTCCCACCACCCAGGCCTCTGCTCCCACTGCCCCGGCTTGGGTTCCACGGCCCCGGGGACAGCTCCAGCCTTTGCCCCGGCTTGGGTTCCACGGCCCCGGGCTGGGTCCCACCACCCAGGCCTCTGCTCCCACTGCCCCGGCTTGGGTTCCACGGCCCCGGGGACAGCTCCCGTCTCACACCACCCAGGCCTCTGCTCCCACTGCCCCGGCTTGGGTTCCACGGCCCCGGCTTGGGTTCCACTGCCCCGGGGACAGTTCCCGCCTCCCACCACCCATGCCTCTGCTCCCACTGCCCCAGCTTGGGTTCCACGGCCCCGGGCTGGCTCCCACCACCCAGGCCTCTGCTCCCACTGCCCCGGCTTGGGTTCCACGGCCCCGGCTTGGGTTCCACAGCCCCGGGGACAGCTCCAGCCTCCCTGGGCTGGCTCCCACTTGCCCGGGCAGGGTTCCACGGCCCCGGGCTGGCTCCCACCACCCAGGCCTCTGCTCCCACTGCCCCGGCTTGGGTTCCACAGCCCCGGGGACAGCTCCAGCCTCCCTGGGCTGGCTCCCACTTGCCCGGGCAGGGTTCCACGGCCCCGGGGACAGCTCCCGCCGCCCAGGCCTCTGCTCCCGCCTCCCACCACCCAGGCCTCTGCTCCCACTTGCCCGGGCAGGGTTCCAGGACCACGGGGACAGCTCCAGCCTCCCCGGGCTGGCTCCCACTTGCCCGGGCAGGGTTCCAGGACCCCGGGGACAGCTCCAGCCTCCCCGGGCTGGCTCCCACTTGCCCGGGCAGGGTTCCAGGACCCCGGGGACAGCTCCAGCCTCCCCGGGCTGGCTCCCACTGCCCCGGCTTGGGTTCCACGGCCCCGGGCTGGCTCCCACCACCCAGGCCTCTGCTCCCACTGCCCCGGCTTGGGTTCCACGGCCCCGGCTTGGGTTCCACTGCCCCGGGCAGGGTTCCACGGCCCCGGGGACAGCCCCCGCCTCCCACCACCCCGGCTTGGGTTCCACGGCCCCGGGGACAGCTCCCGTCTCACACCACCCAGGCCTCTGCTCCCACTGCCCCGGCTTGGGTTCCACGGCC
>NW_026707303.1:20000-22500 GCF_902713425.1 Acipenser ruthenus
GTCCTTAAGGGGGCTTAGCCCGGTCCTGAGCCCGAGGAACGGGGCCTCCAGCCCGGCCTGAACCGGCGCCGGGCGCGGGAGGGGGCCACCGGGCAGACTTCCAAGGGAGGATGTCGCCAGGGGGTGAAGGGGGACCCTGACCGGGGTGCAGGGCCTCCCACACGGCTTAGATCGGTCGCTCGTGCCCTTAGAATGAACCTCCGTCCTGACTTAGAAATATTTTTTTGATCGAAAATGCCGTGCCCCTAGTAATATGCACCTACCTCCCCAGTGTATCTGCCATCTAGTTGCATTAAGGGAGGAAGCCACGAGTTCACAGGGACCTCCTGGAACTCTCGCTCCGTAACACATAGCAAATCTGTCCCTTCAGAAGAAGGTAACTTTTAATTGGAGCTCTGGTCATGTCAGCTACTTCTGCCCATGGTCATGTAGGCTAATTCTGCCTCTGGTCATGTCAGCTAATTCCGCCTATGGTCATATTAGCTAATTCCGCCTCTGGTCATGTCAGCTAACTCCGCCTATGGTCATGTCAGCTAACTGTGCCTATGGTCATGTCAGCTAACTGTGCCTATGGTCATGTCAGCTAACTCCGCCTATGGTCATGTCAGCTACTTCTGCCCATGGTCATGTCAGCTACTTCTGCCTATGGTCATGTCAGCTACTTCTGCCTATGGTCATGTCAGCTAACTGTGCCTATGGTCATGTCAGCTAACTGTGCCTATGGTCATGTCAGCTAACTCCGCCTATGGTCATGTCAGCTAACTGTGCCTATGGTCATGTCAGCTAACTGTGCCTATGGTCATGTCAGCTACTTCTGCCCATGGTCATGTCAGCTACTTCTGCCTATGGTCATGTCAGCTACTTCTGCCTATGGTCATGTCAGCTACTTCTGCCTATGGTCATGTCAGCTAACTGTGCCTATGGTCATGTCAGCTACTTCTGCCCATGGTCATGTCAGCTACTTCTGCCCATGGTCATGTCAGCTACTTCTGCCCATGGTCATGTCAGCTACTTCTGCCTATGGTCATGTCAGCTACTTCTGCCTATGGTCATGTCAGCTACTTCTGCCTATGGTCATGTCAGCTAACTGTGCCTATGGTCATGTCAGCTACTTCTGCCCATGGTCATGTCAGCTACTTCTGCCCATGGTCATGTCAGCTACTTCTGCCCATGGTCATGTCAGCTACTTCTGCCCATGGTCATGTCAGCTAATTCCGCCTCTGGTCATGTCAGCTAATTCCGCCTCTGGTCATGTCAGCTAATTCCGCCTCTGGTCATGTCAGCTAACTGTGCCTATGGTCATGTCAGCTAACTGTGCCTCTGGTCATGTAGGCTAATTCCGCCTATGGTCATGTCAGCTAATTCCGCCTCTGGTCATGTCAGCTAACTGTGCCTATGGTCATGTTACTGAATGGGGACCCAGGCTATGGCTCGCACTTGCCCCGGGCAGGGTTCCACGGCCCCGGGCTGGCTCCCACCACCCAGGCCTCTGCTCCCACTGCCCCGGCTTGGGTTCCACGGCCCCGGCTTGGGTTCCACAGCCCCGGGGACAGTTCCCGCCTCCCACCACCCAGGCCTCTGCTCCCACTGCCCCAGCTTGGGTTCCACGGCCCCGGGCTGGCTCCCACCACCCAGGCCTCTGCTCCCACTGCCCCGGCTTGGGTTCCACCGCCCCGGGCAGGGTTCCACGGCCCCGGGGACAGCCCCCGCCTCCCACCACCCCGGCTTGGGTTCCACGGCCCCGGGGACAGCTCCAGCCTTTGCCCCGGCTTGGGTTCCACGGCCCCGGGCTGGCTCCCACCACCCAGGCCTCTGCTCCCACTGCCCCGGCTTGGGTTCCACGGCCCCGGGGACAGCTCCAGCCTTTGCCCCGGCTTGGGTTCCACGGCCCCGGGCTGGCTCCCACCACCCAGGCCTCTGCTCCCACTGCCCCGGCTTGGGTTCCACGGCCCCGGGGACAGCTCCAGCCTTTGCCCCGGCTTGGGTTCCACGGCCCCGGGCTGGGTCCCACCACCCAGGCCTCTGCTCCCACTGCCCCGGCTTGGGTTCCACGGCCCCGGGGACAGCTCCCGTCTCACACCACCCAGGCCTCTGCTCCCACTGCCCCGGCTTGGGTTCCACGGCCCCGGCTTGGGTTCCACTGCCCCGGGGACAGTTCCCGCCTCCCACCACCCATGCCTCTGCTCCCACTGCCCCAGCTTGGGTTCCACGGCCCCGGGCTGGCTCCCACCACCCAGGCCTCTGCTCCCACTGCCCCGGCTTGGGTTCCACGGCCCCGGCTTGGGTTCCACAGCCCCGGGGACAGCTCCAGCCTCCCTGGGCTGGCTCCCACTTGCCCGGGCAGGGTTCCACGGCCCCGGGCTGGCTCCCACCACCCAGGCCTCTGCTCCCACTGCCCCGGCTTGGGTTCCACAGCCCCGGGGACAGCTCCAGCCTCCCTGGGCTGGCTCCCACTTGCCCGGGCAGGGTTCCACGGCCCCGGGGACAGCTCCCGCCGCCC
>NW_026707304.1:7500-10000 GCF_902713425.1 Acipenser ruthenus
CGGGGCCGTGGAACCCAAGCCGGGGCAAAGGCTGGAGCTGTCCCCGGGGCCGTGGAACCCAAGCCGGGGCAGTGGGAGCAGAGGCCTGGGTGGTGTGAGACGGGAGCTGTCCCCGGGGCCGTGGAACCCAAGCCGGGGTGGTGGGAGGCGGGGGCTGTCCCCGGGGCCGTGGAACCCTGCCCGGGGCAGTGGAACCCAAGCCGGGGCCGTGGAACCCAAGCCGGGGCAGTGGGAGCAGAGGCCTGGGTGGTGGGAGCCAGCCCGGGGCCGTGGAACCCAAGCCGGGGCAGTGGGAGCCAGCCCGGGGAGGCTGGAGCTGTCCCCGGGGTCCTGGAACCCTGCCCGGGCAAGTGGGAGCCAGCCCGGGGAGGCTGGAGCTGTCCCCGGGGTCCTGGAACCCTGCCCGGGCAAGTGGGAGCCAGCCCGGGGAGGCTGGAGCTGTCCCCGTGGTCCTGGAACCCTGCCCGGGCAAGTGGGAGCAGAGGCCTGGGTGGTGGGAGGCGGGAGCAGAGGCCTGGGCGGCGGGAGCTGTCCCCGGGGCCGTGGAACCCTGCCCGGGCAAGTGGGAGCCAGCCCAGGGAGGCTGGAGCTGTCCCCGGGGCTGTGGAACCCAAGCCGGGGCAGTGGGAGCAGAGGCCTGGGTGGTGGGAGCCAGCCCGGGGCCGTGGAACCCTGCCCGGGCAAGTGGGAGCCAGCCCAGGGAGGCTGGAGCTGTCCCCGGGGCTGTGGAACCCAAGCCGGGGCCGTGGAACCCAAGCCGGGGCAGTGGGAGCAGAGGCCTGGGTGGTGGGAGCCAGCCCGGGGCCGTGGAACCCAAGCCGGGGCAAAGGCTGGAGCTGTCCCCGGGGCCGTGGAACCCAAGCCGGGGTGGTGGGAGGCGGGGGCTGTCCCCGGGGCCGTGGAACCCTGCCCGGGGCGGTGGAACCCAAGCCGGGGCAGTGGGAGCAGAGGCCTGGGTGGTGGGAGCCAGCCCGGGGCCGTGGAACCCAAGCTGGGGCAGTGGGAGCAGAGGCCTGGGTGGTGGGAGGCGGGAACTGTCCCCGGGGCTGTGGAACCCAAGCCGGGGCCGTGGAACCCAAGCCGGGGCAGTGGGAGCAGAGGCCTGGGTGGTGGGAGCCAGCCCGGGGCCGTGGAACCCTGCCCGGGGCAAGTGCGAGCCATAGCCTGGGTCCCCATTCAGTAACATGACCATAGGCACAGTTAGCTGACATGACCAGAGGCGGAATTAGCTGACATGACCATAGGCGGAATTAGCCTACATGACCAGAGGCACAGTTAGCTGACATGACCATAGGCACAGTTAGCTGACATGACCAGAGGCGGAATTAGCTGACATGACCAGAGGCGGAATTAGCTGACATGACCAGAGGCGGAATTAGCTGACATGACCATGGGCAGAAGTAGCTGACATGACCATGGGCAGAAGTAGCTGACATGACCATGGGCAGAAGTAGCTGACATGACCATGGGCAGAAGTAGCTGACATGACCATAGGCACAGTTAGCTGACATGACCATAGGCAGAAGTAGCTGACATGACCATAGGCAGAAGTAGCTGACATGACCATAGGCAGAAGTAGCTGACATGACCATGGGCAGAAGTAGCTGACATGACCATGGGCAGAAGTAGCTGACATGACCATGGGCAGAAGTAGCTGACATGACCATAGGCACAGTTAGCTGACATGACCATAGGCAGAAGTAGCTGACATGACCATAGGCAGAAGTAGCTGACATGACCATAGGCAGAAGTAGCTGACATGACCATGGGCAGAAGTAGCTGACATGACCATAGGCACAGTTAGCTGACATGACCATAGGCACAGTTAGCTGACATGACCATAGGCGGAGTTAGCTGACATGACCATAGGCACAGTTAGCTGACATGACCATAGGCACAGTTAGCTGACATGACCATAGGCAGAAGTAGCTGACATGACCATAGGCAGAAGTAGCTGACATGACCATGGGCAGAAGTAGCTGACATGACCATAGGCGGAGTTAGCTGACATGACCATAGGCACAGTTAGCTGACATGACCATAGGCACAGTTAGCTGACATGACCATAGGCGGAGTTAGCTGACATGACCAGAGGCGGAATTAGCTAATATGACCATAGGCGGAATTAGCTGACATGACCAGAGGCAGAATTAGCCTACATGACCATGGGCAGAAGTAGCTGACATGACCAGAGCTCCAATTAAAAGTTACCTTCTTCTGAAGGGACAGATTTGCTATGTGTTAC
The DNA here is from genome assembly GCF_902713425.1 of Acipenser ruthenus. Lineage (NCBI taxonomy): Eukaryota > Metazoa > Chordata > Actinopteri > Acipenseriformes > Acipenseridae > Acipenser > Acipenser ruthenus. The sequence continues at coordinate 9,746 of NW_026707304.1, forward strand.
GGAGCGAGAGTTCCAGGAGGTCCCTGTGAACTCGTGGCTTCCTCCCTTAATGCAACTAGATGGCAGATACACTGGGGAGGTAGGTGCATATTACTAGGGGCACGGCATTTTCGATCAAAAAAATATTTCTAAGTCAGGACGGAGGTTCATTCTAAGGGCACGAGCGACCGATCTAAGCCGTGTGGGAGGCCCTGCACCCCGGTCAGGGTCCCCCTTCACCCCCTGGCGACATCCTCCCTTGGAAGTCTGCCCGGT
>NW_026707305.1:0-29977 GCF_902713425.1 Acipenser ruthenus
TGTTTCTTATGGTGTTGTCACAGATGAAAAGGCTCTTATGTGTTATAAATCATTGGAACCCTTTGCATGGCAGGTTTCAGTTGCTAGGGTTACCGGTTCCTCGATTGAGCCAGATTCAGTTACACTGAGTCTGCCCGCTGATGATGTACAGCAAAAAAGGTGGGAACCGGCTGATATGAAAAACAGTGAGTTCTGGCCTACCCCAGTATTCTGGATGGAAGGCGTGCCTCCTAAAATTACCCTTTGTGAACAACATGGGATGTATGAGGGAAAAATGTATAGATCCAAAACCATTGTTAATGGTACAGACCTGACTCTGAGCAGAGAAGTTGGAGTAATCCGTTTTTAATGGATGGATTGTGACAGTGGTCACCCAGTAACATGGGCTTATCTGGGTAAACTAGAATGTGAGGAGGGTGTCCCTGCCAAGCGTGTACAAGTGTCTTGCAGGGATCAAGTAAAGACCCTGGCTGCCCACACCTGTGATGCAAGGCGCTGGATCAGATGGTCTGTCGTGGTGTTTGCACAACCAACCTGAGCTGGGCCTGGCACAGAGTTTGAATCTTGCTGGGAACGTGTTGATCTGCTGGACATGGACTGGATGATCTGAATCTGACGTGTAGCGATCAAAATAATATGATATACTTTGTGTTAAATGTAACTATAATATTGTATATAACCTTTAGTCTGTATGTTTAGCAGGAAAATATTACAAGTGGTCTCTGTGTGTAAACGGTGCCTGAAAAGCTAGCCTGCTGCACAGCTGCTTATCACGATGGGCACAGCTCTCTGGATTAAGTGCCAAGTTTTATTAACACATTGCAGTTTGATGAAAATGTAGCCAAACTTACTTTATTATATTACTGTGCCCAGTAAATGTGTGTGTGTGTGTGTGTGTGGTTTAACTAATATAGACTTGATGTAAAAAGAGACTAGGGGTTTTAAGGGAAAAGGGAAAACTAAAAAGACTGTTCATCTACCCTATAGAGATCAGATTAATACCACTGAATTCATGGTAATTTCAAACAAGCTGTTTTACAGTCACCCAGATTCACAATTCCAACTTCATCTATATTTCAAACACATTTCTAACATTATATATATATATATATATATATATATATATATATATATATATATATATATGAGGTTAAATTCTAAAGTAACCGTCACGTGAGAAATTCCATAGCGCTGCAGTGCCATGTGCGGGTATTCTAATGCACTGCAGGTATTGTGGTAAACAAACTGCGACCCTCTCAACCCACAAAACATCAACACTGCGCTTAATTAAAGATTGATTATATTTAACAGAAGTAATAATATACAATTGAAGCTCGTTTATCATTGGGGGACAAAAGTCCACGGATACGTGAAATCCGTGGAAAAACGGGGTGTGATTGATGGGCAACAGAATGCAAAATGTATACACACACACACACACACACACACACACACACACACACAAACCTTGTCATGTAAACCAAGAGAACCTGTATTAAACATGTCAGCAATAGTCTTTTAAAGAAGTTTACTGCCTCACTAGAAAAAAAAATCTATATTCTTTTTGCCCATACACACCATTATATTTACAGGAAAAGAAAAAACACATATTAATATTATTAATAGCACAGAGATTAAAATATATTTATTAAATGTATAGTGTAACAGCTCGTGTTAAAATGAATGAAGATGTGTAGATACAGATACAAATTAAGAAATAATAATACAATACCTATTTTATTAAAGTCATGTATATTACCTGCTATTTATTGACAAAAGTATGGGTCAAACAGGCTTTTATTTTACAGATCCTCTGCTATTTTTTGCTATTCAGTAAGTTAGTAACAGGAACCGGAAGTGAAATTGTTGCTAGTGTAGTATATCTTGGAATGTTGTAAAAGCCAGAAGTTAAATCCATTGTACAGAATAAAGCGTTACCCCTAAGGGCAGCTAAAATATCAGATTGGTGAGGAAGGGGGTGTGCATCTTTTACTGTACTGGCGTTCAACCATCGGAAATCAGTACACACCCTCAATTCTCCAGACTTAATTTTCCACACTAAAACTAGCGGAGAGGCAAACTCACTGCACGACTTTAGTATTATGTCTTGCTCCTCCATTTCATCCAAAACCTGTTTCAATTTATGATAATGTCCAGGTAACATTCTTCTGTATGGGAGTCTAAAAGGATGATTGTCAATCAAGTGAATACGATGCACAAAATTTGTAGCTTTCCCACAGTCTAGTCTATGCTTGGAGAAGACATCCTCATATCGTTCAATTAGATCAACCAACCTGTTTTTCCAATATGGAGACACTTCTGTGGACGATATATCGAGTTCTTGTAGCCCCAACTCCTGTAACCTGTGGGTTAACTGAGGTTCATTTGGTGTGCCAGAGGCAGCAGCACAATGACGGGAGATATCACTACTAAATAAGGACCTGTCTAACACACTGTTATCTTTATCAGTCAACCACTGGCCTTGTCTTTGAACGTGGTCCACCAAAAGATCAGGCGGTGCAAAATTCTCAAAATCTTCAAGCGCGAGACATGGGTAAACATCTGCAATTTTGGCATTTCTCCTTAATGTTATGGGCTTGGGTGAGGGATTTACAATCTTTACTGGAACCTACCTTTCCCCCCACAAAGGAGTCACTAACCGCCCTACTAAAATGTTTCTAGGTCTAACACATGAAACAGTGGGCTCAACCAGTACTATACCAGTACTATACTACCAACAGATAGAGGAGCAGATGCAGGCAACTTCCCCCAAACTAAATGTTCACTTTGTGGTGAGAGAGTAATGGCACTTTTTAACTTTACAGCCCCCACTTTGTCAGGAATGGCATTTCCATGCCATCTATCTAAACTAGCGAGCATCTGTAAGACCTGGTTATCCTCTGAGAGCAAAGGGTCTGGAATAGACATCAATTTCCAGTATGCATTGCTCTGCCTGAACTGTTTCACAATATGCCTAATGACATTGGTTCCTAAAATCAAGTCATCTTTCTGGCCACAAACAACTAGTGTGGGCACTTCAAGTTCAAAACCGAATAATTCCATTTTCAACACATAAACACCTTTTGGCAGTGTCTGCTTGCCGCCACAACCAACTAAGATTACGTCAGTAGTTTGGTGTGACCCTTCTTGCAAAACTCCCACCACTATCAGTTGCCCCTCTGCTACGTCACTTAGAGTACAGGCCATCGACCCACTGTCCATCATAGCACGTAGTTCAAGTGCACTAACCTTCACTGACACATAGAACAGACATCACTTTCCGATAATCTCTCTGTATTCTGAAAGGGAACTTTGTACAAATCAGCCAAACTCTCACAACAGTTAGAATAAATTACTCTAGGATCTTCTTCTTTCTTTTCATTGAATGGGGTTCGGGTTCCGCCTGCGTGATCACCCCCTGCACGCAGGCTACCTAGTTTCCTGTAACATCTTGTGGGGTTAACGAGGACGACGCTACTTGAGGGCAATGTTCTTTACGATGACCACTCCCGTAACATCTAAAACACAGCCTATGCCATGTGCAGTGCTGGTGAGTAGTATGATTCTGATCACTACAGATCAAACATCCCCTATTAGAATGCCGTTGCTTCTGCCACGACTGGGGGGGGGGTCTACTGGGGCTTAGTGTACTTTTCTCTAATACACGCTTGAGCATACCAATCATTCTTTCTAATGCAGCTGATTCGCTTGTACTAGTGACTTGTACTGTTGAGGTTACAAGTTTGGGACATGACACAGGATTGTCGTGAGCTACATGACGTACTACATGCTCCTCCCCACTCTCTACCAGAGCACAGTGCTGCTTTCTGATTTGTTCAACAGATGCGAGGCAATTTGCCTTCCTCCTTTGTTCATGCTGGTGTTCATCAATGCGCTCCTGAACTTAATTCATGGTCCACTTCTCTAGAGCTTTGGACTTGAATATCTGTACTAGATCTGAGTCTGAACAATGACGAACAAACATCATGACTACTTCATGACTTGAATTTTCAAGTTTCTTTCACTGTCTTTCTAAGCATTCCTCTACCACATCCGTAGCCTTGTTCAGTCTAATCCAATAATCAAAAACACTTTCATTCAGTAAAGGTAAGGTCGAATAGAAATCTGCCAATGGCATGCTTGAATATGTGACACTCCCAAAATCTTGTTTCAAAATATTATAAATGATTTCCGGGTTTTTTTCCACATCAAGATGTGGACTGCTACGCAAGCCCACCTTCACTACATCTCTCGCCCTCCCCAGAAGTCTACTCATGATCTCCTCTGCATAATTGCATACATTATAGCTCTTTTTCTTAAGGAAAACACCCATGAGTTCTTCCCATTCTCATACAGAACATTTTTCTGTCCCATCTCCTCTAAAGATGGGCGGTTCTTTAACATCGAGCTTTACAACAAGGCTCAGTTCAGAGAGATCAGATCCTGACAACTGGGAACCCAGTGGATTGGTTGCAGCATTATCACTGGTTGGGCAAGGTGTATTATTAGGAGTTCCTACTCCACTTCCTGACAACTGAGTTACTATGGAGTTACTAATCTGTTGTCCCAACTGTCTAAATAGACCTGTTAACTGCTGAATTGTGTTATCCGTTGAATTTTCAGGCATTGGATTAAGATGTGGTGGAGCTCAAACTGGAGTACTAGATAACCAGGATCCTGATCCTCTCACTGAGCCATATATTTCCTGTGGGATGTCTAAATCTAATGTTGGGACCTCCCTTCCTCTTTCACTGGACACATGGGAGTCCTCATAAGATGGAGTGATGTCTACTGTAACATACTCCTTCCCATTCCAATTAGTAGCCATTTTCAGATTAGTAAAAGAGTATGTCAGGACAATATCAAAAACAAAATAACAACATACACAGATATTACAGAATTAGTTAACTCAACTGTGTACACTGTAATGTATCCTTGTTCTCTCTTACACAATCTAAATTCCACAATATTGTAGCTTGGTTCACGAAACAGTTGTTTACAGTAAAAGGAGGAGAATTATTTTAAAAAAATTTTTCTCTCAGTCCCTCCTTCTCAACTTGAAGCTGAGTACCTGACTAGCTTGGTTCATAAGAAGCATGCAGTTCCCTCTGCGATCGGTAAATTCACCAATGCGATGATCCGAGCACCACTGTAATAGACCTGTTTCTGTACGATGCGTTGTGTATTTCTTTCCTCAGGATATTAAAGGACCACCTGACACAAACTGAAGTCTTGCAGCTTTATTCTGAGAGAAATAAAATAAAGAAAATAAAAATGAAGCCTGCTTCACAGTAAGTACTCTCCACTCTGCATTCGCTCTCAGCAGGAAGCCATATTGAGAGAGCCAGAAAATAATCTCCCTTTTTACCATGCATAATTTACATACCTACATGTAAATGTATATATATATATATATATATATATATATATATATACACACACACACACTACAACGACGTACAAAATTGCAACTTCAAAAAGATTTTAAAATTGGCATACAAAATATTACTTCCATACACTGCAATTTGTATAAAACTTTATTTATCTGATGAACAAGAACACAGTTCAGTGCATTAAATAAACAGTACTTTCTTGGCGTTCTAGTGAGACTTATTAATAAACAAAAATATATACACACATCTTCTCCACTATACTAGCTTCACACAGACCTCGGGCTCTCACTCCTAACCCGCCCTCCATTGGCTGGAGCAGGGGACGTCACACCCACACACACTTCTCATTCGCTCCTTCCACACGCCATTCAGAGCGGCCGGATTCGCGTCTGCACGCTGATTGGACGAGCGGGCACTGACAGTACCGCAGCACACAGACAGGAAACAAAGAAAGCAGGAGACAGGAGTAGAGAAAACATTTCACTTAGTTTTGAATGTTCGGTTAACAAGAGGGGTCGATAATTGTCCATAGTGGGGGGGAAAGCAGTAGCCACTACCTGCTAGTGTGGCGAGACGTACCCGCCACGGACCAAAGGTACCCGCATTTGGCGAGCTGGTGGGTAAAACTCCAACCTAAACGAGTCTGTGTGATTTTCTTGATTAATAGAGGAGGCTGTGTGGTCCAGTGGTTAAGGAAAAAGGAGGTCCCCGGTTCAAATCCTACCTCAGCCACTGACTTATTGTGTGACCCTGAGCAAGTCACTGAACCTCCTTGTGCTCCGTCTTTCAGGTGAGACGTAGTTGTAAGTGACTCTGCAGCTGATGCATAGTTCACACACCCTAGTCTCTGTAAGTCGCCTTGGATAAAGGCGTCTGCTAAATAAACAAATAATAATAATAATAATAATAATAATAATAATAATAATAATAAATGTTGTCTTGACACGCAGCTCGAACAACACCAGTAGGAGTTTAAAACATCTCTGTCCTCCTTAACGTCTCCCCTGAGATTAAGAGTGTGCTCAGAGCAGTAAAAGAAGTAAATGGAAAATCTCAACCTACAAAACCCATAGACTTTTGAATACAAAAGGTAAACCGTTTGATTGATGTTTCAAAACTGTAGTTCAGCTGGTGCTTCCAATTAAACTTTGCACTTTAAAGAAATGTTTTGTTACCTCAGCAGAATTCCTATGTGTTACATAAGACTACTCCCCCAAGATAAACATAAAATAGCTATATAAGAGTCCAGACACCAGATCTGGACAGCAATGCACAGACAGGAACGATGAAGACCGCAGTACTTTTTGTTTTTTGCCTCAGCCTGACACAAGCAGTTGATGATCTGAACTCAGTACCTGCTGATCTGAACTGGCGCAGTTTCATTCAACAGCTGGTTGATACATTTGGCAGACAAGCTTTCCCTGAAAGAACTCAGTTTGCTGTAATTGTTTTGCTGACACCAGAACAGAGTAACGAAGAAGGCTATCCTGTGACTAATCCATCAGATGTTCAGTATTTTCGAGTTCAAGAGAATGGAGTGTTTGCTGTTGATGAACTCAGTGCCACAGACTATATTGATTCTGCATGTCCTTCTACCTCAGAAACTTATAACTATCAAGTAGCACGGCCGTCAGAAGAGCATGTTCACTCTGAAATACAACTGATTAATAATCTGAACAATTTATGGAACCGTTACACTAATTATTTAACCATGAATGGAGGAAGCGCATCAATACGAGCTCTTCTGCTGTATTCGTGGATAATGCCCTGTCAGCGATGCACCAGTGTGATCATTCGCGCACTGTCCCGGGAACCCTACACTGCTGTACGACGGGTAGTCGTGTACAGCTCCCGAGGGACACAAACATCAGCTCACACAGTAATGGGTGATATTAATGAAAATATTGATCGGTTGTGGAGCGCAGGCATTGAAGTCTTTCAGGTCAGTTGTACGCACCCCAACATGCGCTTATTCCGCATAGAAAGAGAGTCCCCATCAGCGGTTTGTGCTGGCTGGCAATCGTTACAGAAGTGTCTACGTGAGGAGGCTCTAACATTCAACACTGACTGCTCAGCCTCAAGAGATAACAGGATTATGTACACAGTGTTCATAAACAAATTAATAGAGGAGAACTTTCATTCTGACTTCAACACGTTTTTGTCTAAGGCAAAGTCCTGGATGGATATTAAGCTTGGCAATGGGTTTGCGTGTGTAAGGAGATCTGAGATGATTTCAAGGGCATTCAATGCAATCCAAGATTGTTCAAGAAGGAGCAATACATTCATTGGGAAGCCCCTGAATCCATTTAGTGAAGCTGATTCTGAGCCATACACATTTGAGGCCAACTCTTTGAAATCTGATTCAAGTACAGAAGTGCCCTGTTCACATGGAAGGACTGGTTTACTATGCAGCAACCTGAATCGAAATTATTTCACAGTGGGAAACACTTATGCAACATGTGATTATTATGGTAAGTATTATAGATGGGCATCAATAGAAAAACTTTCAGAAACGTATGACTACTGCTGTAAGAATGAGTGTGTCCATAACGAGTGCCACACTGGCTACCAGGTAGAACCTTGTGGCGAAGAGGGTTCCTACACTAAAAACAACAAACACTGTGATGTAAGCCATCCTTGTGGACGACATAGTCAAAAATATTCATGGTGCTACACTGATATAACCACAAAAGACTATGATTATTGCTGAAAAGGAAACATGTTTTATGCCCACTCTGGAAATGTAGGTTGTAATATCCAATACATGCAATTTTAACTTGTTTTTTTCTTCATTGTATTTTAATAGAAATTAGTTAAAAAGTACAAAACGTATTTGAAATGTTTTGAGACATATAAAAAATGTAGTGAAAACACCCTTTATTTAATTTGTTTAAATAATGAGCACTGTCTGCAGGCCTAACCCTTTTCCCCCAAGATATCACTGCAGTAGTTGCTCGTTAGAACTACAGTTTTGTCCTTGATACACCGGTGGGGGTACAGTTCTGCTCAGTCCTGTTGAAGTCTTCCCATGGTCAACTCATTCCAATTCCAGATCGCTCTCAATCAGCCTGGTGCTGTAAGCTGCAAATGTTTAATTCTGTATGAACAAGTACTATTAAAATGTATATACGAGACGGCCTTGGGGAAATCAGTGTCATTTAAACTGATTTAGAACTTATTTTGTACAATAATTCAAATACAAGTCCCATTGTAGGCATTCCGTATGAACAAGCACATTTAAGATCTGAGATATGCGGGAGGGATAAATTCAATATTCATGAACTGAAAACAATTAGTTGGAATGTCTTAACCCTCTCAATCTGGTTGAAACTGTATTGGTTGAAGATGCAGATGTATAACATGAATGAAACAAAATCACTAAAATTAGATAGCAAGAAGAAACAGCAGAACTTAACAAGTGTGTCTCAATGCCCCATTCCGAGTGACAGAAACTAAAACACTTTAAAACAGAAAACATTAATAACTGCAGAGGCAGCTGCCACTGGTCCAGTACTTATCAAAGAGACACACACCTCAGAGAAAGAAGAGGAAGAAGGTGAAGAGAACCTGTCAAGCAGAGTAGTTATTCCTGTTTGGTTATTGACTGCGGTTATAATGGGAGGCTCTGTTGTTGACTATTTTTCCATGCATAGTTGATCTTTTAACTACTAAGCAAATGGACGAGTGTGCATCTGTAATCTGTGTTAAAGTATATTAGATGAACTGTGTTGAAATCTGATTATTATGATGATATTGTGGAAAATCAACTAAGCTAAGAATGAAAAACGTGACACAAATGATAAGCTATTTGCTTCTGAGGTATAGAAAGGGCACACACACGTGTTGAACAACAACTGCTGAGCTCCTGAAAAAGCATTTATGCTTGTAAGGGTTAATATTACACTGGAAGTTTGTAAAACTGTAACCTGAATTTATAGTAATTATTGACAAAGGACTTTCTGTTATTGGTGATTATATAACAAGGATGACTTTTTTGTTAAAGTAATAACGTAAAAATATCTCTCTATAATAAGTCATGTGATTGAGGCTTTCATAGCACATGGAAGTGAAAGAGTTCAACAGGAGGATCACCCCTTTCTCTTGCTACAGCAGCACGGCTGTGTGGCCTGTGAAGAAGAATCATTGCTGAACTTTATTTCACAAAACATACACTAATGAGTTACTTACTAAACTTACCTGATCCATCGCTGGCAAAATAGTGAATTAGTCATGTTGGATCTGTATCCTGTATTTGGGAATTTCTGATAGTTGTTGATCATATTTTGTCTGTTTAATTGATGTATTATAATTGAATGAACGACTGACTGCTTAGAACCACTGATATACTGTTTTGCTCTTGTATTAGTGTGGTTATTCTTCTGTTCTATTTGTTGATTAAAATGAAGTTAAGCAAGAACCTTGGTGTCTTCGCAATCTGTTTGTCTGCGATTCCATTCGATCTTGAACTTGGAAGAGAACATACACATACATCCTGACTATTACACATTTTTCAATGGTTTTCACACTTTTAACTGCCCTGCCATGCAAACAGCACAGCACATACAACTTGGTTCCTAGAAGTACTTATGTAAATGTAAAGGGGCGTGGCAGGCTGATGTCACCTGCTGCATGACAAATGGAATTTGTAATTGAAGTTGGGGAGGAGGGGCATGCACCAATCTTATGTCACCAATTGAATCATTCAATTTTCACGTCAGCAACTAATACCTGCAGCACTATAAATACCCTCTCCACTTACCCATCGTATGCATTTCCATTCATTCGTAACCCACCACCTTCCCCATCTCCACCTCTTAAACTTAGATTACTCTCTTATGGGGGTCTCTGCCCCGTCCTCAGAGCTAGACGCGAGTCCTCAAACCAAGTTAGGTTTGATGCCAAATCAATGTATCTACGCAGGTATTGTTATTACTTCCACAGCTATGGCATACCCTGCAGTTCTTCAATACATAGTTTAATCAAAAATGATTTTGTGATTGGTGTTTTTGTACCAAACTACTGAATTGTAAATAGTTAATATGGGCTCTGAGGTTGATTGGCCAGTTGGGGAATTCACAAGCAAAATGCACCGTATTTATAAAACGACACAAGATTGAACTACTTTTATTTTATTTTTAGGCAGTTTCATACATACAGACAAATAGAAATAATAAAATCAAAAACTGTGCTTATTGTGTAACCTCAGCAAAATATTTCAACACCCTTAATAATAATAATGATGATGAAACAAATCCAAGTGCTGTATGGGATGCATTTTAATATCAGAGGGAGAATAATTTCTTCAACAAAATAGAAAAAACTAAATACTGAACTTCAAATCCTTGAAAAAAGTATCAAAGAAACTGAGGCTACATTTCTTACAGATCCATCGCCAGCAAATTTCATTTTACTTATTCCACTTAAATTTCCACCAAACAACTTACAGAAAAAACAGTGTACCACTTAGAATAAAAAAGGCTATTTTATGAGCAAGGCGACAAATCTGGCAAAGTACTGGCAAATTTACTCAAAAAAACAGGGTGGCCCTGAAAATCAAAAGCACCTGCCGACAGTTTGAAACTTGCTGTCTCTGGCAGTTTTCAGCCAGAAAATCAAACTCTTTTCTGAGGGTTTCCGACAGTCGGAATGGGTGAATTACCATAAAAAGTGTCGGAAAGAGCGTTCTGTATGCTAATGAGAAACCTGTATGTAAATTGGATAAATTTCAGTTTCACACCTCTGCTGGACTGGAAAGAAGACAGTCAAGCAGGAGAAAATCAAAACATGTGTACCGGTTCTACAGTGAACAGTGGGCGATAGAACTTTCTATATGTGCACCCAGGCTGTGGAACACACTGCCCATCGAGAGCAGAGTTTCTGAGTCCCAGTGTAACTCCTGGGGCAGTGGAATCATTTTGCGAAGAAACCACAAGAGGGCAGCAATAGAAAACAAATCTGGCTGCAGAGGGGTTGGGCGGATTTTTACATTATTTTGAAATCTGTTGATAAATCGGTGCTGTTGATAAAGGACGGGTTGTGGCTGTGAAAGGTGTTATAATCTCTGCTGGCATCACTGTGTGCACCCCCAGAATGCAAGTTTAAAACCCCGCGTCTCACTGGACGGGGAGGTGGGACTGGTCTTCACCTCTCTCCCTCCTTACTCTTTTCGGTCCCCTCCGACCTTTCCTCACTCTCTGTTTACACCTTTGAATTTCATGCTGTCCAACTAACCTCTCCCTGTCAACTCCTGCTAATTGTACTGTACCGCCCCACTGGACCTCTCGCTCACTTTCTAGATGAACTCGACTATCTACTCTCCTCCCTCCCCTCTCTGTCTACCCCAACTGTTATGTTAGGTGACTTCAATATCCATCTCTCCAACCCCAGCCACTCTGCTGGATTCCTCCCTCTCCTTCACTCCTTTGACTTCTGTCTCTCTCCACCCCCCCCCCCCCACCCACAAAGCTAGCCATCAACTGGACCTCACCTTCTCCAGGGCCTGCTGCCCCTCCACCCTCTCTGTCACCCCCCTGGACCTATCTGACCACTATTTCATCTCTTTTTCTCTGTCTCTCCCCTCTCTCCCTGCTCCTCCTACCACCACTGTCTCATCTCGCCATAACCTCCGCTCTCTCTCCCCCTCTGTCCTTGCCTCCGCTCTTCTCTCTCACCTTCCTCCCATTGACTCCTTCTCACAACTCTCTGTAGACTCGGCTACCTCTACCCTCTTCTCCTCCCTCACCTCCTCCCTCGACTCCCTCTGTCCCCTCACCTCCCGACCTGCTCGCTCCTCCCCTCCCCAACCCTGGCTCTCCTCCGTGCTCCGCTCAGCAAGAACCACACTGCGATCTGCTGAAAAGAAATGGAAGAGAACCAAACTCCCTGCTGCCCTAGACCTCTACCACACTCTCCTCGCCTCCTTCTCCTCTACTCTCTCTTCTGCTAAATGTACTTATTTCCAATCTGTAATCCAAGCCTCCACTAACAACCCACGTAAACTATTCTCTACCTTCTCCTCCCTCCTAAAACCCCCCCTCCTCCTCCCTCCTCTATATCCTCTGATGACTTTGCCTCTTTCTTCTCTTCTAAAATCTCAGATATCCGCAAACTCTTCAACAACACTCCCTCCCCCGCACCCCCTCCTGCTCCAACCCCTGCACCTACTCCATCCCCTACTAACTCACCCTCTTTCTCCACCTTCTCTCCCCTCTCAGACTCTGACCTCTCCTCCCTGCTTCAGGGTCACAAACCTACCACATGTGCCCTGGACCCCCTCCCCACTCACCTCTTTCAAGCTGCTGCTCCTGCTCTACTTCCCTTCATCTCCTCCCTTCTCAATACCTCTCTCCTTTCTGGTCTCTTTCCCTCTGCTTTCAAACAAGCCTCTATCACTCCCCTCCTCAAAAAACCTACCCTTGACCCAACCTCTCTCCAGAGCTACCATCCTGTCTCCCTCCTACACTTCCTATCCAAAACCCTCGAGCGGGCTGTACACCGCCAGCTCTCTACTTTCCTGTCCAACCACTCTCTGCTCGACCCTCTCCAATCTGGCTTCCGCTCTGCTCACTCCACTGAAACCACCCTCCTGTCTGTCACTAACTCACTAAACTCTGCCCGAGCTGCCTCTCTCTCCTGTCCTAATTCTCCTCGACCTCTCTGCTGCCTTTGACTCTGTCGATCACTGTATTCTACTATCCTCTCTCACTGACCTGGGAATCTCTGGCACTGCTCTGGCCTGGTTCTCCTCCTACCTCTCCAACCGCACTTACCAGGTAACCTGGCGTGGAGCAACCTCCACACCTCACCCTCTCTCAACAGGAGTCCCCCAAGGGTCAGTCTTGGGTCCTCTCCTGTTCTCTCTCTACACCCGCTCCCTGGGCCCCCCTCATCGCATCCTATGGTTTCTCATACAATTTCTATGCTGATGATGCTCAGATTTTCCTCTCCTTCCCCACCTCTGACTCCACCATTCCCTCCCGTATCTCTACCTGTCTGTCTGCTATCTCCTCCTGGATGCACTTGCATCACCTCAAACTCAACCTCTCTAAATCTGACCTCCTGTCCTTTCCCTCCTCCTCCTCACCCTCCTCTGATCTCTCTATCTCTGTTCCTCTGGAATCTACCACACTCTCTCCATTCTCCTCAGCCAAGAACCTCGGAGTCACCCTGGACCCTGGCCTCTCTTATTCCCAGCACATCTCCAGTCTGGCATGCACCTGCCGATTCTTCCTGAGCAACATACAAAGAATCCGACCCTTCCTCACAAACTACGCCACACAGCCACTGGTCCAGGCCCTGGTACTCTCCCGCCTAGACTACTGCAACTCCCTCCTGGCTGGCCTCCCTGCTTCTGCCACCCGTCCGCTCCAGCTCATCCAGAACTCCGCTGCTCGCCTGGTGTTCTCTCTGCCTTGCTTCTCCCGTGCAACTCCACTGCTCCGCTCACTCCACTGGCTCCCGATCACCACTCGCATCCAGTTCAAGACTCTTGTACTAGCCTACAGATGCCTTGACCAGACTGCACCCAGCTACCTCCAGACCCTCATCTCTCCCTACACCCCTACTTGACCTCTCCGCTCCTCCTGCACTAGAAGACTGGCTCTACCTCCTCTATGCTCCCCTGCCTCCAGAGCCCGTTCCTTCTCCACCCTTGCCCCGCAGTGATGGAATGACCTTCCTACAGATGTCAGGACTGCCCAGTCCCTGACCACCTTCCAGCACCTCCTCAAGACTCACCTCTTCAAACAGCACCTGTAGAACTCCTCTTTGTTTTTCCCGCCGGACAATTATCACCCTTCCTTAAATGCGCTTTACTTGCTCTTATCTTCCCCCTATTCTACTGTATTCCCCCTATTCTACTGCATTTAATCCTGTACTTTAGAGCACTGTAATCTGTCAAGTGTTACTTAACCTGTAGTATTTTTGTATTTAATTATACCCTGATGAAACTATCACTGACACTTATCTGCTCTGTTATTGAATCACATCTTGTCATACTTGAACTTGCTAGAACCAACGTAATTGTATTATCTTGCTCTTAATTGTATTTTTACTTGTACTGTGACTCCTGAAATGTATTTTTGTTTACGACTGTAAGTCGCCCTGGATAAGGGCATCTGGTAAGAAATAAATAATAATAATAATAATAATAAAAGAGCCCCCCTGTGTGAGGGTGGAGCAGTGCAGTGTCAGTTTGCACAGCTGCTGTGTTTGCAGTGAGCTGTGTGATGTGTGGAGTCAGTGGAGCCCTTTAGAGAGCTGGAATACTGACACTGAGAGAAGAGGGGCTCCACTGTGCAAGACTGCTCTTCACTGCTGCTCTGTTCTTGTACAATAACTCTACTCATGGCATTCTCCATTCTCCCTCACTACTGCATCCCAGCTCCTGATTGAGGGCTGATTGGATTCAACTCATTCCTCTCCTGTGTCTTTAATCACACACACCGGCTCCCTTCAGTCCCTGCTCAATGTTGAGGAGCCACAGCAGATCCTGTACAGCTGCAATTACACTTTCTTTAGCTTTGAAAAAGGGACCTGTGGCTTTTTATATCATAGCATTTATTCATTCATTTCTTAATAGCTTCCATATCCTTAATTAAAAGTTTAGGCATCAGGATTCATGAACATCTTCATATGAGAATCAGATAGAAAAATGTCTAGTTTGTTTAAATAGATAATATTGAATCCATACCTACATGTAAGTGTGTGTTGTTATTGAGCTCAGTGTGTTTGTGTGCAGTTGAGCTCCTCCACAGGCCGTGTCCCGTTTCATTGCCTTCACCCTCAGCACCTGCAGTACGTCCCAGCTGCAGCAGTGCAGTCGCTGTGCAGTCCTGCTGAGGGAGGTTTTTGTACGGGTGTGTATCACTGTGTGAACACAGCTCTACTGCTGGGGTAGTGGAAACTCTGACAATAGTAATCTCCTGCATCTTCAGCCTGGACTCCACTGATGGTCAGAGTGAAGTCAGTCCCAGATCCACTGCCACTGAAACGAGTTGGGATCCCACTGAAGGGTACTTGCAGCATAGATCAGGAGTTTGGGAGCTTCTCCAGGTTTCTGTTGGTACCAGGCTAGGTAGTTGTTATTGTACACTTCACTGCTGACTTTACAGCTCAGAGCGACTGTGTCTCCTGGGAGAACAGATTTCACTGCTGGAGTCTGAGTCACAGTATACTGTCCACTGGATTCTGAAAATAATAAATAATGTGGAAAATAATAATAAACAAGTGAATTGAATTATGAAAACACATATTAAATGTCAAGCCTTTTTCAGTCACTCCTGTTGTATTTGAACACTTACACTGTATGGTAAGAAATGTCCCACTGTGGCAATGCGCCCCGCCCCTGTGTGTATTGTGTGTTATATGTTGTATGTTGCGTGTGTAAATGTTGGTGTATAGTCATTGGTACACGGGATATAAACGGGTCTGTGTTTCACGTGTGATTTAAAAAGGTAGATTTGTATTTAGGCACGAGGAGAGCACAAATCACTTCACGTGCTGGTTAAATGTAATATGTGAGCACGGGGTTGCACAGAATTAATTCACGTGCTGGGATTCAAGTGAATAATTAATTAGTAATTGAATCCCAGCACAACAGTATAAATAGGCACATTTTTAGTCACTCGTGTTTAGGTGTTCGGTGAGTGGAGAACGGGATTGGAGACGGAGGTAATTGTTTATAAGATTTAAAATAAGAAAAGTAGAAGCTCACCGTGTTTGTCTGTGTAGTCCGTTTTGTTTGTCTTTTTATTTTGGCGACAGTGCCGTGTCCTGTTTTGTGCTTGTGTTTATTTTCTGTTCTGTTGATTAAATCCTGAGCGCGATCACGCGCCCAGCTTCACCAAACCACATCTCTGTCTGTTTATTGCCTGCTTCTGGTCTGACGCCACCCACTCCGGCCGTCTTTGTGACACGTGGTGTCATCGTGGGATAGCCGCGCCTCCAAGCGTCAGACCAGGAGGGGTCTGGATTACAAAAAAAAAAAAAAAAAAAAAAAAGTAAGAGCAAGAAGAGGGATGGGGAGAAAGAGCTGCAGGAAGCAGCAGAAGCAGCGGTCACCCCAACCAGCAGTAGCCACCCCACTGCCACTGGGTTCCCCACCGACCCGAGAAATATGGGACTGGTTGGTGCACCCCGAGGGGAAAATGGAAGGCTGGAGAGACGGCTGCCGGGACCTGGAGGACCTCCTCGGGGGCCTCGAGGACCAAGGCTGGTGCATGGCCTGTGGGGTCCAAGGACACACGGTGGCGATCTGCCCCTTCCAAGGTGAGGAGGAGGAGGAACAGCAGCCCGGGGTGTTACTGCTGTGCTGAGCCTGGGCATTCCAGCACCAACTGCCCCTGGTACCCCCCTCGGACAGCTACCCCAACGATGCCCCATCTGCGGAGGTGAGCACTTCATGGCCCACTGCCCTGTCCATCAGGAGAGGGAGGAGCAGGGGTCGCCTCAGTCTCCACCACCAGCAGGGGGAGGTAGACTGCTGCTCCCACCGCCCCAACCACAAGTGCAACAGCGACCAGAGGAGCCAGAGAACCTGTTCCCCTGGTGCACCTGGTGCGGAGAGGTGGATCACCGCTGGAGGGACTGCTCCGAGGTTCCACCGAGCTGGTGCGGGCGGTGTGAGGAAGAGGGACATGACTGGTCAGGATGCCCCTATGCCAGCTCGCCAGTACCCAAGCGGGAGGAGCCGGAGCATCCACAGCCCAAGCGGGAGGAGCCTGAGCGTCCACAGCCCAAGCGGGAGGAGCCTGAGCGTCCACAGCCCAAGCGGGAGGAGCCTGAGCGTCCACAGCCCAAGCGGGAGGAGCCTGAGCGTCCACAGCCCAAGCGGGAGGAGCCTGAGCGTCCACAGCCCAAGCGGGAGGAGCCTGAGCGTCCACAGCCCAAGCGGGAGGAGCCTGAGCGTCCACAGCCCAAGCGGGAGGAGCCCGAGCGTCCACAGCCCAAAAGGGAGGAGTCTGTGCGTCCACAGCCCAAAAAGGAGGAGGTCGGGGATGATGGCTGGGAGGTTTTTTTAAAGAACCTCGCGGCAGAGTTATGCCCTGGCTGTGGGGCTTATGGGCACACGTTAGCCATATGCCCCACCCAGTATGAAGAGGAGGAACTAGCGCCCAGACGGGGGGACCGCGAGCGTCCAGCGCCCAGACGGGGGGGACCGCGAGCGTCCAGCGCCCAGACGGGGGGACCGCGAGCGTCCAGCGCCCAGACGGGGGGGCCGCGAGCGTCCAGCGCCCAGAGGGGGGGACCGCGGGAATCCGAAACCTGAGAGGCAGCTGTTCCCACCTTCACCAGCAGAGCAAGAATGCCTGCTGGTTTCCCCATCACAACCAGCAGAGGAAGAATGCCTGCTG
This sequence comes from Acipenser ruthenus, assembly GCF_902713425.1. NCBI lineage: Eukaryota > Metazoa > Chordata > Actinopteri > Acipenseriformes > Acipenseridae > Acipenser > Acipenser ruthenus. The sequence goes on from NW_026707305.1 coordinate 17,747, forward strand.
GTTTCCCCAGCACAACCAGCAGAGGAAGAATGCCTGCTGGTTTCCCCCAGCCCAACCAGCAGAGGAAGAATGCCTGCTGGTTTCCCCAGCACAATCAGCAGAGGAAGAATGCCTGCTGGTTTCCCCAGCACAACCAGCAGAGGAAGAATGCCTGCTGGTTTCCCCAGCACAACCAGCAGAGGAAGAATGCCTGCTGGTTTCCCCAGCACAACCAGCAGAGGAAGAATGCCTGCTGGTTTCCCCTTCAGAGGCAGAGCCGCACCAGTCCCCTGCAAGAGAGGCAGAGCCGCACCAGTCCGCTGCAAGAGAGGCAGAGCAGCACCAGTCCCCTGAAAAAGGGGGGAGACTACACGCTGCTCCCACCTCAGTCGCCAGGAGACTACACGCTGCTCCCACCTCCATCGGCAGGAGACTACACGCTGCTCCCACCTTCATCGGCAGGAGCAGAGCAGCCGGAGCTGCCTCTGCCTCTGCCACCTCCACCGGAAGGAGCAGAGCAGCAGGAGCTGCCTCTGCCTCCGCCACCTACACCGGCAGGAGCAGAGCAGCCGGAGCTGCCTCTGCCTCCGCCACCTACACCGGCAGGAGCAGAGGAGCAGGAGCTGCCTCTGCCACTTCCAGGAGCAGAGGAGCAGGAGCTGCCTCTGCTACTTCCAGGAGCAGAGGAGCAGGAGCTGCCTCTGCCACTTCCAGGAGCAGAGGAGCAGGAGCTGCCTCTGCCTCTGCCACTGCCAGAAGCAGAACAGCAGGAGCTGTCTCTGCTTCCCGTACCTCCACCACGGGGAGTACGGTGGCTGGAGCCCCAGAAAGGGGAGCTGTCGGCCACGAAGAAGGGGGAGGAGGTCTGGAGACCACCAACCCCAGCAGCAGTTTCGCTGCCGGAGATCGTGGGGGAGGTCAGGAGACCTGCTCCCACTGCAGCAGTTTCGCTGCCGGAGATCGTGGGGGAGGTCAGGAGACCTGCTCCCACTGCAGCAGTTTCGCTGCCGGAGATCGTGGGGGAGGTCCGGAGACCTGCTCCCACTGCAGCAGTTTCGCTGCCGGAGATCGTGGGGGAGGTCCGGAGACCTGCTCCCACTGCAGCAGTTTCGCTGCCGGAGATCGTGGGGGAGGTCCGGAGACCTGCTCCCACTGCAGCACTTGTGCTGCAGAAGAGACTGTGGCCGGAGCCCCGGAAGAGGGAGCTGCCGGCTACGAAGAAGAGGGGAGGTCAGGAGACCATCCCCCAAGCAGCCTTTCCGCTGCCAGGACTGCCCCCGGCTGAAGGAGTCAGTCTGGGAGCTGTCAGCACATCTGCTGACAGCATGGCCAGTAGCAGCCTGGCTACTGGCAACATTGCCACCTGTGGGCCCCTGGAAGCCTCCCTTCCCAGCCCAAGACTTTGGCCTGGACTGCTGGATTTTTAAGGGGGGAGGTGGCCGTTGAGGCCATGTGTGCTGCGCACAAGGGGGGGGGGTATATGTGGCAATGCGCCCCGCCCCTGTGTGTATTGTGTGTTATATGTTGTATGTTGCGTGTGTAAATGTTGGTGTATAATCATTGGTACACGGGATATAAACGGGTCTGTGTTTCACGTGTGATTTAAAAAGGTAGATTTGTATTTAGGCACGAGGAGAGCACAAATCACTTCACGTGCTGGTTAAATGTAATATGTGAGCACGGGGTTGCACAGAATTAATTCACGTGCTGGGATTCAAGTGAATAATTAATTAGTAATTGAATCCCAGCACAACAGTATAAATAGGCACATTTTTAGTCACTCGTGTTTAGGTGTTCGGTGAGTGGAGAACGGGATTGGAGACGGAGGTAATTGTTTATAAGATTTAAAATAAGAAAAGTAGAAGCTCACCGTGTTTGTCTGTGTAGTCCGTTTTGTTTGTCTTTTTATTTTGGCGACAGTGCCGTGTCCTGTTTTGTGCTTGTGTTTATTTTCTGTTCTGTTTATTAAATGCTGAGCGCGATCACGCGCTCAGCTATACCAAAACCCCAAGTCTCTCTGTATTCCTTCCTGCTTCTGGTCTGACGCCACCCACTCTGGCCGTCTTTGTGACACCCACAAATAGTTTTTTAAGTGTTTTTCTAAATGGTTCTTACCCTGAGTGCAGATGACAAGTGCCCAGATGAAGATGCTGATAAAAGTCATTGTTGTTGTGGATTCTGTTGCCATGAAGGGCAGCTCTCAATCATGAAGTGTTAAACTCACAGGGCTATAAACACTCCCAGAGCACTGAGGCTTGTGCTGCCAATGCAAAGTGTCTTTTCTATGCAAATTGTCTTCCTTGACACAGCAGCCACTTCTAGCCCAGCAGTGGTGTAAACACAGGCTTGGTGCTGTGTGTTCTGACAGAGCAAGATTAGCAGTTTAGCACGGTTGGGGTGGGAAGGGGTCAGACTGGAGGAGAAACTTGATGTGATTGGGATTGCTGTCAGTCTGGGGTTGTGTTGTAACAGCCTGTTTTATTACTGTGTCCTTACTTCATACAATGAGTGCTGTTCTGGCTTTCTCTTTGGTAGTGTTCATAATTACACCCTGTGCAGGATTGGGTCTGATGGTTTGAATGTGAATTGCTTAAGAATACAATGAAATACTGTCTTATTCACTTGAATTTGCTGAAGGATATTAAGAATGTTTTAATAGAAATAATTTTAAAAATATGATCCTCAGGGATCTGTTTTACATTATGGAAATCAGTGGTGCTGTGTGTTTGTAAAGCACAAAATAACACACCCGTACAGATTGGGTTTGAACAACTGCCTGTTTCCCTCTTGTGGTGAGTGTTAGTAACTGCAGTCTTTGCTCTTCAGGATCAGTTTAATGAAGATGCATTCCCTTGATTTAAAACGTGTGCTCTTTATTTAAAGTGAAGTCAAAGCCAGAAACAGTGTTGTGTTAATGTAAGGGTGTGTTTACTCACTGGTAGTGAGAATACAATGTAAAGATGCAATTAGTATAGTGGGGCAATGTGGCCCCCTTAGAAAACATCCCTCCTTTCTGCTCCAGTATACTCTGAATACTCACGCTGTCCCTGTGTGGCCCTCGGCCCAGTTTGCTCACTTTGCAATTAGGATAATGAGGCTGCATTAGAAAACATTCCTCCACATTGCTCCATGTCTTCTCATACAGACTGTTTGACATCTCAAGCTGTCACTGTGTATCTCTGTTACAAGCTGTCACTGTGTATCTCTGTTACAAGCTGTCACTGTTTATCTCTGTTACAAGCTGTCACTGTGTATCTCTGTTACAAGCTATCTCTGTTACAAGCTGTTTCCCAGCATGCATCACTGTAAGCAGCTCCTTCCTCCAGACACAGACCACACTGTAGTGTTTAGATGACAGGGTGTGAGGAGCCTTGTGTTGACAATAGGAGAACTGGGCTGACTGGGGAGGTAACTGCTGCCTATTTCAATTGTCTTATTACTGTGTTATTACATTATGGAGAGTAGTGGTGCTCTGCCTCCCTCTTGTGGTCAGTGTGAATGATGGCAGTGTGTGCATTTCCTTGAATCCCTACTGCATTCAGTTTGAGAATTAATCTTTTATGTGGGACTTTGTCAAAAGCTTTCTGGAAATCAAAATAAACCATGTCGTATGCTTTGCAATTATCCATTTTCAATGTTGCATTCTCAAAAAAGTCAAGTAGATTAGTTAGACACAATCTCCCTGTGGCAGAGCAGGGCTCTGCCCTTAAAAATACTGGCAGGGAAGGAGTTAAATTCTCCTCCCTGCCCAGGTTGATTGTGTCAGGTGGGAGCAATCAGTCAATTAATTATTCAATTATGGACTTAGCCACCTGGCATAAAAGGAGGCCTCAGCCTCCCAGTTGGAGAGAGAGTTCTGGAAGGAGAAGAAGCGGTTTTCTGTGTGTGCTGGTTTGTTACGTTTTGAAACCAGTGAAGGCAATGCCCAGCCTGGAAGCCGCATTTTTGTTGTAAGTTTTGTTTTGTGTTGATTGTTTGTGTTTGAAACCTTTTTGTTTGGCCCTTGTGCCTGTTTATTTTGTATTTTTGTTTATTAAAAAGCTTTATTTTTTAACTTTATACTGTCTCTGAGTCTCAAACCTTGGTCATCCTTGTCACACTCCCTTTCCTAAAACCATGCTGACTGTCTCCCAGGATATTGTTACCATATAGGTAATTTTCCATTTTGGATCTTATTATAGTTTCCATAAGTTTACATATAATAGAAGCCAGGCTTACTGGCCTGTAGTTACCTGGTTCAGTTTTGTCTCCCTTTTTGTGGATCGGTATTACGTTTGCAATTTTCCAGTCTGTTGGTACAACCCCTGTGTCAAGAGACTGTTGCATGATCTTGGTTAGCGGTTTGTAAATAACTTCTTTCATTTCTTTGAGTACTATTGGGAGTATCTCATCCGGCCCAGGGGATTTGTTTATTTTAAGAGCTCCTAGTCCCTTTAACACTTCTGCCTCTGTTATGCTAAAGTTATTTAAAACTGGACAGGAACCGGTTGACATGTGGGGCATGTTGTCTGTATCCTCCTTTGTAAAAACTTGTGAAAAGTAATCATTTAGTATATTTGCTATTTTTTTTTTTTCGTCTATGATTTTGCCATTTGTGTCTCAGACATTTAACCTCCTCTTTGAATGTTCTCTTGCTGTTGTAATATTGGAAACACATTTTGGAATTGGTTTTAGCCCCCTTAGCAATGTTCATTTATATTTATCTCTCTTGGCCTTTCTAACTTCCTTTTTGACTTGTGTTTGCAGTTCCAAATAGGAGGAGTGGCAAACACTGTTGCAGCAGCGAAGGTCATTCAAAATGATCTAGACAGCATTCAGAACTGGGCACACACATGGCAAATGACATTTAATAGAGAAATGTGTAAGGTACTGCACACAGGCGATACATTTCTCCCCCTTCCTTTCTATATTGGTTAATTGTGGGCTCACTGAGTCCCTTGTCCCTGTGCAACCACAATGTAGAAACATATAGAGAATGTATGGGAATGGTCAATAAACATCACTGCTGTTTCTCTTAAAGTGTGTTTATTTATTTCTAATACTGGACCATGTCTTAATACTGTATTACATTCTGAATATGAATATAGCTTAATTATTAATTGTAGATAATACTTGGAATACCAGATAAATGTAGCATTAAAAAGCAATACATGTGATTTATTTAACAGTCGTTCATTATTTTGTGTATCAGCCGTCACACAAAGCCGAGCGCAGTGCGGTATACTGTAATGATGCTGCAGTCAGTGTGCCCGGACTGCTCCTGAACCATCTTAAAAACACAAAGCTTCCAATAAGCTCATTTGTAAAAGTAAAGAATTGCGATAATATAACGAAGCTACATTTGAACTCACAGCTGCTATGAGAGAGGGCGAGAGGGCGGTGCAGAGAAGGAGGGGGAGGCGCTGCTAGGCAACCGGCTCGTGAACATTCCACTCAGCTGAGCAGAGACCGTTAGAATTTAAAAATGCGAAAGTTCCGAGCAGACTGACTCAGTTCGATGGCGCTGCTGCTGCTGTTGAGACGTTTTGTTTAGCAGAATGCAGTCCACGTACCGTGTTACAAACGGGATGGCGCTGCACAGAGAGGTACAAACTGTGCAATTCAAATGTCCAGTAGTACTACAAACGGGCCGCCGATAGTCATCTCTGATTAACCCAACATGAATATAAATACGATCCGAACTCAGTCTGTTTCAAAGAGCACTCAGAGTGATGGCGCCGGAGAGTCTGATAGCAGGTTTAATAATATGAATGTGCCTGTGTCTGATCGAGTCTCGCATCAAACTCGCCATCCTCTGTATAATATAAACACATTACACCCCCCCCCGTACTTCACACGGGGTTTCCAGCGGGTGTAGTGAATTCAGTTCCAGTAATGCAGCGCTCTCTTTCTCTCTGTATATATATCTAGTCCTTCTGTTTTACTGTGTCTTTTTCTCCAAGCAGCTCAAAGAATGGAGCTTCCGGTTCGGACTGGTGCGCGGATCTAAAGATTCCCCGTATCGGGTGTACCGGTTTATTACGGAGCGTGTTTCATGAAAGGAGTTTAAGCAGAAACAGACTATATAAACCACAGTGAAAACAAACATGAAGAGAACAACATGTTGTTAAGCAGCGGTTTGTTTAACCAATTCCTCGAGTAAAATAAAAGACTCATTGGTACACACAGTGTTAAAACTGAAAAGCTAAACTGTCTGTGCTGCTGGGCTGTGGAATTGCAACAGAAATCCCTTCCCATGCTGGTGGAATGATATGCTGTAACCTCTATGCTGACACACACTGATGTGAGTCTCCAGGAATATCTGGGGTGTGGAACAGACAGCTTACAGCAACTCTCACAGAGGAGAGCAAGGGGAGAATCATTGTGTTTGAAATGCTGGATGCTAAAGGAACATTTTAACATTCTTTAATATTCACTGGGTGGAAGTTGCAGATGTTGAGATATTAGAGTCAGTGTTTCCCAGCATGTATCACTCCTTCCTCCAGACACAGACCACACTGTAATGTTTAGATGACTGGGTGTGAGGAGCCTTGTGTTAACAATGGGAGAACTGGGCTGACTGGGGAGGTAACTGCTACCTATTTCAATGGTCTTATTACTGTACTGTTATTACATTATGGCAGCAGTGGTGCTCTGGCTCCCTCTTGTGGTCAGTGTGAATGATGGCAGTGTGTACAGCTTGGCAGGGCACTGATGCCTGTTTCCAGGCTATACAAACACAGAGAGGGATTCAATCAAACACTAAGTTCACAGTTTAATAGAAGAGTGGATTAGTTCTATTTGTATCAGTGTTCTAAGCGCTGCACTTCTGTTTCAATAAGTGTCACAGACAGTTCTATGAGATCTGACCTGTGAACACAGGTGGGACTTGATAGGGTTGGGTGACTCACAGTACAGTTAGATTATCCTTCCTGTAGTTTTATGTTTAGCCTCTCAGTGCTTTCCTGCTCTCTAGGAGGGGCATTAGAAATCTGCCTGTTCAGAATGAACTGGCCCATAAGTGTTGAGACATGTGTGCCAGGGAGCTGCTGCACACATAAGGAATGAAGGAGACCAGGTGGGTAACAAGGATGACACAGGAGGCAAGACAATGAAGAATAAACTGCCTTCAATAACGCTGATGTGCTGTGCCTTCATAAAATAATTAATTCAGGAATTTATTAATTCTTCATTTAAAAAATGTGTCTTAAATTGAGAAAACTTCATTTTTATTATTATAAATTATAATCTGAGTTAGAAAAAGAAGACTAATGCACTCAATCTTCCATCTATTTGAGGTGCACACCATGTTAATACCATTGAATTTAAAGAACAGTTGCACAATCAGAAGTGCTTTCCTTTCATTTTATTTCAACAAGATAAAAAGTCAGTTCTCTCAGTCCAGTGTGTGAAGTGTGTGTTTCACAGCGGTTGAGGCAGGCAGGCAGGCAGGCAGGTGAGAGGCAGAGAGGGAGGCACAGAGACACAGGCACTCAGGATTTATTCACACACACACTCACGTGATGCTACCAGCTATGGTAACTCATGGAGGACATACGGCCGAGTGTACAAAAAGCAAAGCAAAGCATCCAGAAACTACAAATAAAAGTTCCAGTGAAGGCGGCGTGTGCAACTCCTCTAAACGGAGGCCCCGCTCACACAAGTCCTGTGGCTTTGCACAGTGAAAAATAAAAAGCCAGACTCCACACAGACACAAACAGCCTTAAAAGAGGCAAAATAAGAACTAGGTCCTGCAGTGATTTCCAAAAGCTGAAGCGGGTCACTGTCATATAAACACTTAGTGAACCTTTATAATTTTCTTTGTGTTGAGTTTGTACAAACACAGATATTTCTCTCTCTTCTCTCTTCTCTCAAACAATTCATCTTAGCCATAGCTGTGATTATGTAGCTTTGTTACACAGTATAAATAATTATTAATTGTAAAATATTAAAATCAGACCTGCAGGTTAACAGATCCATCATAAACTTTGTGAAATCAAATCCATTCAAGAAGAAAACATTTTGATTTTGCACATTGCTAATGTTGAGTGAAAATTTTCCAGTTTTTTCCTGTGGACCCCCTGGACTATCTCTGAAGACCCCAGGTTAAGAACCACTGCTCTGGATTAAAGAGCATCATTTTATTACTCTCTCTCTCTCTCTCCCTCTTGTGGTCACAGAGTGTAGTGCAGTTTGTGCTGTTAGGTTTTTTCTCATTTTAAGGTTGTGGAGAGATATTCTCATGCCATAAGAGACAGGCTCGGCTGACTCAACTTACCATGAATATTTTCAAAGAGGAAAGATCAAAAAAATTCCCCTTAAAGATGTATTGACATCTTCAGGAATTCAGCGTTTTAATTGGCTGAGAGATTAATTGTTTTATATTATCCTTTGAGCCACTTTGTGTGAGTCAATGACCTAATAAAAGTTTAGTCACCCCAGCAAGTTAAACCAGTTTCTTCCACATTGTTTTAATACATGCACTCTTTTTCCGGTCGGCTCCATAGCGTGGAACACTCCCTGTTTTTCACAGAACAGGACAGGTATAGAAGCCTCTAACCTGTTCTTAAGAGTGTGATTATGCACATTTGCTTGCAGTTTAAACAATGGCTCACAGGAAACCTGTCTCTGAAGATGAACGGATGTGGTTTCAGCACCTGTTACATAGGACAGCTGCAGCCATAATACATTGAAAATCTGAAGTACAGTAGCAGTGCTCGTATCATCAACAAAGCACCTACACTTCACACGCGAGTAACAAAACACCAATACATCACCACACACGCAGAACATTAACAACAATAAATAATATGTGCTTATTTCAATATTTAGTTATTCCTTTACTTATTTGTTTATTTCGATAATTATTTAGGTATTTATTTATTTCGATATTTATTTATTAATACATACATTAATTACATAAATATTGAAATAAACAAATAAATGTCAGCGTAGCTATTTATTTTTTTGTTTATTTATTTATCTTTAATTTTGGCATGGAATATCCTCCATAGTTGCTATGTGTGAGAATTTAAAAACATCCAGTTGGAGCTACAAGGATATTATTAGAAATATGTGGGGAAATAGCGCCCCCTGCCGAGCTGCAGAAAGAAGAGCTCACAGTAACTTGTAATACATACATACCAGGTGGCTGCCTCGGTAAAAATCGGCTCAATTCTTAATTGTAAGAAAAAAAAAAAGATAAAAAAAAAAAAATCGTACCTACTTTATTTTTTAAGTGTCAAATTGATATATATATATATATATATATATATATATATATATATATATATAGTAGTGATCCTGGTTCCCGCAGGCAGGCACATCACACAGGGCGAGACAATCCACACACAGGCGAAGGGCGTGCGCGAACCCGGGACCTCTCGCACTGAAGCATAGCGCCGATACCGCTGTACAAAAAAGCCGGTGTCATGGCATTTTCTTCCCCACCCCCCTCCCTGAGTCATGTGACATGTCAGTGTTCTGTTGCTATGCGCGTCACTGCTTTTGCTCCACTGGACTTGAGACTGACAGGTGGAGTTCATTGACGCCGTCATACAATTGTGATCAAATAATTTATCTTTTTACAGTACAAATTTGAGAGCAGTATATCGCTAACTCAGCACAGTTAAGTATCCAGAAAAAGCCACCAAAGAAGATGAGGGGTATTCGTTTTGAAAGGTAAAAAAATAGAGAAATATCGAAAATTAATATTAATACATTATAAGTTATTGAAGCCGTCCTGTATTTTTGAAGACGTACATAGACATTTAAATAAATGATAAACGTGTGTGTGTGTGTGTGTGTGTGTGTGTGTGTGTGTGTGTGTGTGTGTGTGTGTGTCATCACACACGTATCATTTATTTAAAAAGGTTTAAAAGATTAAACAAATCTCTCTCTATATACAAACACACAAATTTGGAATTTGGAATTTGGTATTTGGAATTTTTAAATAACTAATCGCAGAAATGTTAGTAATAGAAAACTGAATAACGTAGGAGTCTAAGAAATGACCAGGTAACCCTAAGATACTAAATAGCCTACTCATGTGATTGTTCACTGATGAGCATTAAGCAAAAATAAGCAAACACTGTAACCTGGCAATTGGATGGTTCATGGTGACATAGTGTTGTAGACATTAGAAACCATGTTTTACTGTTTATATTAATATAATGTGCACTTGAAAGTTTTACAATATTTCACTTGTAATGGGGGTTCAGCGGGGACAGCAAGCACCACCGTTACTGCTGGGGAACCTTAGAAGCGTCCAGAACATTCTGTTGGGACAACACACATGGCTGGGTGATGAGGTGATGGACCACAGCCAGGCTCTGCTATGTAGACCTGTCACAAAGACGGCCGGAGTGGGTGGCGTCAGACCAGAAACAGGAACACAAACGACAGAGAGAGGTGGAGTTTGGTGGAGCTGAGCGAATGCTTTCGCTCAGCATTTAATGAATAAACATACAGAAAATAAACGGTTGTAACAAAAACAGGACACGGCACTATACGCCAAAATAAAGAGACAAACAAAACAGACTAAACAGTGAACAGACAAACGGACAAACACGGTGAGTGAAAACACTAATTACTTTACTTTGCTTTCTTTTCTCCTCTCTCTCCCGTTCTCCACTCACCGAACACCAACCCCCAGTGAGTGAAATGTGCATCTATATATACTGTTGTGCTGGGATTCAATTACTAATTAATTACTCACTTGAATCCCAGCACGTGAATTAGTTAAGTGTACTCCCGTGACCACACATTACAGTTTACCAGCACGTGAAGTGATTTGTGCCCTCCTCGTGCCTAAATATAAATCTACATTTTTAAATACACGTGAAACACAGACCCGTTTATATCCCGTGTACCAATCTCTATACACCAACATTAACACACGCACGCAACATACAACATATAACACACAAATGCACACAGGGGCGGGGCACATTGCCACAAGACCGTACCCACAGGTGGGAGGTTTGTCTGCTGTCACCAGCCTGACACAGCTGACTTCCTTCAACTCACCGGCTCAGGGATTTGTACAGATTCTCAATGTGTCTGGCAATCACTGGGTCACGGTAAGTAACACAGGCTGTGAGGAAGGTACTTTAAATGTGTTTGACTCTTTGGGAATTAATAATAAGCATGATTTCCGTTCCCAGGTCATATCACTGCTGCAGTACAGTGGAAAGACAGTTCGGATCGGGTGGCCACATGTACAGCAGCAGCAGGGAGGAGTGACTGTGGACTGTTTACCATCTCAAACAGCCTCACACTCTGCATGGGTGGAGATCCAGGTAAGTTATGTTATGATCAAAAGCAAGTTTCTTGTTTTGTAGATGGATCTCTTACTCCTTTCCTGAGCTGTGAGAGAACCCCCCTCCCAGAGGTACATTTCTGTGATGTGGAGGTCTGAGGTCTACTGCACATGCAGGAGACCAGACAGGATTGCACTGGAGCTGATGGTGGAATGCGGGAGGTGTGGCGAATGGTTCCATGGCTAGTGCAAAGAAGTTAAGTATGAAATGTCCATATGATTTACTGATAACACACGTCACTATAAATTGGTGATGTCATTTTTAGACAGGCAGCCTCTTTAAAGTCCTTCTTTTTTGTGGGTTATGTGAGAAGGCATTTTAAAGTTCTGTTAAACCTGCTGCTAACACCCCACTCCATAGGTCAGGACCTTGACGTGGTGAGGGGGCTTTTTACCAAAGCTGACCTGCAGTATAGTGTTTTTTTTCACTAATGCTTACGCATTAAGTCCTGGATAGCACGTTACAATGGAAATATGCAATCTGATCATGTACTTGTTTTATTGTGAAGAATACAGAAAAAAAAAGTTTGTTACATTTTTCAACATGTTGTGCCTTTTTGTGAATGTCTTTCTGGTTCTGGTTCCACTACAACTGATACACAACTCACTAAATGATTGAGTTCAGATTTCTGCTTGCCCTGCAGTGCTCTGTTAAGGGTTCACCAGCACTAAGACTGGACAACTCGGATCTACATTGACTTCTAAACTAGCATTTACACAAATCTGACATCCTGTATGCTTCATTAGTTAAGAGCCTGAATTATACACACTAAAGTCAGGGACAATATGTAGTGGTTAACAATCACATTGCTTCTAGTTCCAAATTTGTACTTTTGAGTGTTCGAAGTTATGGAAGAAACATTCTTATTTTATAGCATATGATATAATATGGCTTCATACATATTTAACAAATGCATATACAGTATTACTGATAACAAAGGAACAACAACCAA
>NW_026707306.1:0-29966 GCF_902713425.1 Acipenser ruthenus
GAAAATGATTAACTTATTTTTATTTGATGATGATGATGATGATGATGTTGTTGTTGTTGTTGTTGTTTCAGACAGTTGTTGCCTTAGGTTTCATTCCTTCTTTTTATCCTCATTACCAGTAAAACCAGGTAGGAGAAAAAAAAAAAAAAAGTATTGTCCTTCGAGCCGGAATTGAACCAGCGACCTAAGGATGCCAATGTGTTCCACTACAGTCCTCCGCTCTACCAGCTGAGCTATCGAAGGAAGGATGGGAGGGTTGCTCCTTGAGGACAATACACAATTCAGCAAAAGGCTGGCAAGCTCAGCTGACTGCAGCAGTCAATAGCTGCCACCACTGTTTTTCTTCTTGTTGCCGAGTGTGCGTTAACAGTGCTTCCAGAACACAGGGGCCAGTGGCACAATGGATAGTCTGACTACACATCAGAAGATTGTAGGTTTGACTCCTGCCTGGCTCGCGACTGTTGTTGTATGCTTGTTTACCCTCAGCTTTGGAAATTTGTAGGACAGGGTTGATAAATGGCGACCTCGAGGTGTCTCTGCCTCCTTAGCGCAGTAGGTAGCGCGTCAGTCTCATAATCTGAAGGTCCTGAGTTCGATCCTCAGAGGGGGCAGCTTCTGTGTGTTTTTTTTTAATAGACTATTTTACAGCTGTTGGAATGAAATCTTTGTTCCCAAGTTAGACCAGATTGAACATTTTCGAACCATTTATTAAAGAAAGAGCATCCATTGGAGAATGCAGGTATCGATCCCGCTACTTCTCGCATGCTAAACGAGCGCTCTACCATTTGAGCTAATTCCCCACATTTGACAACGTATGACACGTGGCTGCCCAGAGCTAGGTGAAAATGATTAACTTATTTTTATTTGATGATGATGATGATGATGATGTTGTTGTTGTTGTTGTTGTTGTTTCAGACAGTTGTTGCCTTAGGTTTCATTCCTTCTTTTTATCCTCATTACCAGTAAAACCATTTGAGCTAATTCCCCACACTTGACAACGTATGACACGTGGCTGCCCAGAGCTAGGTGAAAATGATTAACTTATTTTTATTTGATGATGATGATGATGATGTTGTTGTTGTTGTTGTTTCAGACAGTTGTTGCCTTAGGTTTCATTCCTTCTTTTTATCCTCATTACCAGTAAAACCATTTGAGCTAATTCCCCACACTTGACAACGTATGACACGTGGCTGCCCAGAGCTAGGTGAAAATGATTAACTTATTTTTATTTGATGATGATGATGATGATGATGTTGTTGTTGTTGTTGTTGTTGTTGTTGTTGTTTCAGACAGTTGTTGCCTTAGGTTTCATTCCTTCTTTTTATCCTCATTACCAGTAAAACCATTTGAGCTAATTCCCAACACTTGACAACGTATGACACGTGGCTGCCCAGAGCTAGGTGAAAATGATTAACTTATTTTTATTTGATGATGATGATGATGATGATGTTGTTGTTGTTGTTGTTGTTGTTTCAGACAGTTGTTGCCTTAGGTTTCATTCCTTCTTTTTATCCTCATTACCAGTAAAACCATTTGAGCTAATTCCCCACACTTGACAACGTATGACACGTGGCTGCCCAGAGCTAGGTGAAAATGATTAACTTATTTTTATTTGATGATGATGATGATGATGATGTTGTTGTTGTTGTTGTTGTTGTTGTTGTTGTTTCAGACAGTTGTTGCCTTAGGTTTCATTCCTTCTTTTTATCCTCATTACCAGTAAAACCATTTGAGCTAATTCCCAACACTTGACAACGTATGACACGTGGCTGCCCAGAGCTAGGTGAAAATGATTAACTTATTTTTATTTGATGATGATGATGATGATGTTGTTGTTGTTGTTGTTTCAGACAGTTGTTGCCTTAGGTTTCATTCCTTCTTTTTATCCTCATTACCAGTAAAACCATTTGAGCTAATTCCCCACACTTGACAACGTATGACACGTGGCTGCCCAGAGCTAGGTGAAAATGATTAACTTATTTTTATTTGATGATGATGATGATGATGTTGTTGTTGTTGTTGTTTCAGACAGTTGTTGCCTTAGGTTTCATTCCTTCTTTTTATCCTCATTACCAGTAAAACCATTTGAGCTAATTCCCCACACTTGACAACGTATGACACGTGGCTGCCCAGAGCTAGGTGAAAATGATTAACTTATTTTTATTTGATGATGATGATGATGATGTTGTTGTTGTTGTTGTTGTTGTTGTTTCAGACAGTTGTTGCCTTAGGTTTCATTCCTTCTTTTTATCCTCATTACCAGTAAAACCATTTGAGCTAATTCCCCACACTTGACAACGTATGACACTTGGCTGCCCAGAGCTAGGTGAAAATGATTACTTATTTTTATTTGATGATGATGATGATGATGATGTTGTTGTTGTTGTTGTTGTTTCAGACAGTTGTTGCCTTAGGTTTCATTCCTTCTTTTTATCCTCATTACCAGTAAAACCAGGTAGGAGAAAAAAAAAAAAAAAAGTATTGTCCTTCGAGCCGGAATTGAACCAGCGACCTAAGGATGCCAATGTGTTCCACTACAGTCCTCCGCTCTACCAGCTGAGCTATCGAAGGAAGGATGGGAGGGTTGCTCCTTGAGGACAATACACAATTCAGCAAAAGGCTGGCAAGCTCAGCTGACTGCAGCAGTCAATAGCTGCCACCACTGTTTTTCTTCTTGTTGCCGAGTGTGCGTTAACAGTGCTTCCAGAACACAGGGGCCAGTGGCACAATGGATAGTCTGACTACACATCAGAAGATTGTAGGTTTGACTCCTGCCTGGCTCGCGACTGTTGTTGTATGCTTGTTTACCCTCAGCTTTGGAAATTTGTAGGACAGGGTTGATAAATGGCGACCTCGAGGTGTCTCTGCCTCCTTAGCGCAGTAGGTAGCGCGTCAGTCTCATAATCTGAAGGTCCTGAGTTCGATCCTCAGAGGGGGGCAGCTTCTGTGTGTTTTTTTTAATAGACTATTTTACAGCTGTTGGAATGAAATCTTTGTTCCCAAGTTAGACCAGATTGAACATTTTCGAACCATTTATTAAAGAAAGAGCATCCATTGGAGAATGCAGGTATCGATCCCGCTACTTCTCGCATGCTAAACGAGCGCTCTACCATTTGAGCTAATTCCCCACATTTGACAACGTATGACACGTGGCTGCCCAGAGCTAGGTGAAAATGATTAACTTATTTTTATTTGATGATGATGATGATGATGATGTTGTTGTTGTTGTTGTTGTTGTTTCAGACAGTTGTTGCCTTAGGTTTCATTCCTTCTTTTTATCCTCATTACCAGTAAAACCATTTGAGCTAATTCCCCACACTTGACAACGTATGACACGTGGCTGCCCAGAGCTAGGTGAAAATGATTAACTTATTTTTATTTGATGATGATGATGATGATGTTGTTGTTGTTGTTGTTGTTTCAGACAGTTGTTGCCTTAGGTTTCATTCCTTCTTTTTATCCTCATTACCAGTAAAACCATTTGAGCTAATTCCCCACACTTGACAACGTATGACACGTGGCTGCCCAGAGCTAGGTGAAAATGATTAACTTATTTTTATTTGATGATGATGATGATGATGATGTTGTTGTTGTTGTTGTTGTTGTTGTTGTTGTTTCAGACAGTTGTTGCCTTAGGTTTCATTCCTTCTTTTTATCCTCATTACCAGTAAAACCATTTGAGCTAATTCCCAACACTTGACAACGTATGACACGTGGCTGCCCAGAGCTAGGTGAAAATGATTAACTTATTTTTATTTGATGATGATGATGATGATGTTGTTGTTGTTGTTGTTTCAGACAGTTGTTGCCTTAGGTTTCATTCCTTCTTTTTATCCTCATTACCAGTAAAAACCATTTGAGCTAATTCCCCACACTTGACAACGTATGACACGTGGCTGCCCAGAGCTAGGTGAAAATGATTAACTTATTTTCATTTGATGATGATGATGATGATGTTGTTGTTGTTGTTGTTGTTGTTGTTTCAGACAGTTGTTGCCTTAGGTTTCATTCCTTCTTTTTATCCTCATTACCAGTAAAACCATTTGAGCTAATTCCCCACACTTGACAACGTATGACACTTGGCTGCCCAGAGCTAGGTGAAAATGATTAACTTATTTTTATTTGATGATGATGATGATGATGATGTTGTTGTTGTTGTTGTTGTTTCAGACAGTTGTTGCCTTAGGTTTCATTCCTTCTTTTTATCCTCATTACCAGTAAAACCATTTGAGCTAATTCCCAACACTTGACAACGTATGACACGTGGCTTCCCAGAGCTAGGTGAAAATGATTAACTTATTTTTATTTGATGATGATGATGATGATGTTGTTGTTGTTGTTGTTTCAGACAGTTGTTGCCTTAGGTTTCATTCCTTCTTTTTATCCTCATTACCAGTAAAACCATTTGAGCTAATTCCCCACACTTGACAACGTATGACACGTGGCTGCCCCAGAGCTAGGTGAAAATGATTAACTTATTTTTATTTGATGATGATGATGATGATGTTGTTGTTGTTGTTGTTTCAGACAGTTGTTGCCTTAGGTTTCATTCCTTCTTTTTATCCTCATTACCAGTAAAACCATTTGAGCTAATTCCCCACACTTGACAACGTATGACACGTGGCTGCCCAGAGCTAGGTGAAAATGATTAACTTATTTTTATTTGATGATGATGATGATGATGTTGTTGTTGTTGTTGTTGTTGTTGTTTCAGACAGTTGTTGCCTTAGGTTTCATTCCTTCTTTTTATCCTCATTACCAGTAAAACCATTTGAGCTAATTCCCCACACTTGACAACGTATGACACGTGGCTGCCCAGAGCTAGGTGAAAATGATTAACTTATTTTTATTTGATGATGATGATGATGATGATGTTGTTGTTGTTGTTGTTGTTTCAGACAGTTGTTGCCTTAGGTTTCATTCCTTCTTTTTATCCTCATTACCAGTAAAAACCATTTGAGCTAATTCCCAACACTTGACAACGTATGACACGTGGCTGCCCAGAGCTAGGTGAAAATGATTAACTTATTTTTATTTGATGATGATGATGATGATGTTGTTGTTGTTGTTGTTTCAGACAGTTGTTGCCTTAGGTTTCATTCCTTCTTTTTATCCTCATTACCAGTAAAACCATTTGAGCTAATTCCCCACACTTGACAACGTATGACACGTGGCTGCCCAGAGCTAGGTGAAAATGATTAACTTATTTTTATTTGATGATGATGATGATGATGTTGTTGTTGTTGTTGTTTCAGACAGTTGTTGCCTTAGGTTTCATTCCTTCTTTTTATCCTCATTACCAGTAAAACCATTTGAGCTAATTCCCCACACTTGACAACGTATGACACGTGGCTGCCCAGAGCTAGGTGAAAATGATTAACTTATTTTTATTTGATGATGATGATGATGATGTTGTTGTTGTTGTTGTTGTTGTTGTTTCAGACAGTTGTTGCCTTAGGTTTCATTCCTTCTTTTTATCCTCATTACCAGTAAAACCATTTGAGCTAATTCCCCACACTTGACAACGTATGACACTTGGCTGCCCAGAGCTAGGTGAAAATGATTAACTTATTTTTATTTGATGATGATGATGATGATGATGTTGTTGTTGTTGTTGTTGTTTCAGACAGTTGTTGCCTTAGGTTTCATTCCTTCTTTTTATCCTCATTACCAGTAAAACCAGGTAGGAGAAAAAAAAAAAAAAAAGTATTGTCCTTCGAGCCGGAATTGAACCAGCGACCTAAGGATGCCAATGTGTTCCACTACAGTCCTCCGCTCTACCAGCTGAGCTATCGAAGGAAGGATGGGAGGGTTGCTCCTTGAGGACAATACACAATTCAGCAAAAGGCTGGCAAGCTCAGCTGACTGCAGCAGTCAATAGCTGCCACCACTGTTTTTCTTCTTGTTGCCGAGTGTGCGTTAACAGTGCTTCCAGAACACAGGGGCCAGTGGCACAATGGATAGTCTGACTACACATCAGAAGATTGTAGGTTTGACTCCTGCCTGGCTCGCGACTGTTGTTGTATGCTTGTTTACCCTCAGCTTTGGAAATTTGTAGGACAGGGTTGATAAATGGCGACCTCGAGGTGTCTCTGCCTCCTTAGCGCAGTAGGTAGCGCGTCAGTCTCATAATCTGAAGGTCCTGAGTTCGATCCTCAGAGGGGGCAGCTTCTGTGTGTTTTTTTTAATAGACTATTTTACAGCTGTTGGAATGAAATCTTTGTTCCCAAGTTAGACCAGATTGAACATTTTCGAACCATTTATTAAAGAAAGAGCATCCATTGGAGAATGCAGGTATCGATCCCGCTACTTCTCGCATGCTAAACGAGCGCTCTACCATTTGAGCTAATTCCCCACATTTGACAAACGTATGAACACGTGGCTGCCCAGAGCTAGGTGAAAATGATTAACTTATTTTTATTTGATGATGATGATGATGATGATGTTGTTGTTGTTGTTGTTGTTGTTTCAGACAGTGTTGCCTTAGGTTTCATTCCTTCTTTTTATCCTCATTACCAGTAAAACCATTTGAGCTAATTCCCCACACTTGACAACGTATGACACGTGGCTGCCCAGAGCTAGGTGAAAATGATTAACTTATTTTTATTTGATGATGATGATGATGATGTTGTTGTTGTTGTTGTTTCAGACAGTTGTTGCCTTAGGTTTCATTCCTTCTTTTTATCCTCATTACCAGTAAAACCATTTGAGCTAATTCCCCACACTTGACAACGTATGACACGTGGCTGCCCAGAGCTAGGTGAAAATGATTAACTTATTTTTATTTGATGATGATGATGATGATGATGTTGTTGTTGTTGTTGTTGTTGTTGTTGTTGTTTCAGACAGTTGTTGCCTTAGGTTTCATTCCTTCTTTTTATCCTCATTACCAGTAAAACCATTTGAGCTAATTCCCAACACTTGACAACGTATGACACGTGGCTGCCCAGAGCTAGGTGAAAATGATTAACTTATTTTTATTTGATGATGATGATGATGATGTTGTTGTTGTTGTTGTTTCAGACAGTTGTTGCCTTAGGTTTCATTCCTTCTTTTTATCCTCATTACCAGTAAAACCATTTGAGCTAATTCCCCACACTTGACAACGTATGACACGTGGCTGCCCAGAGCTAGGTGAAAATGATTAACTTATTTTCATTTGATGATGATGATGATGATGTTGTTGTTGTTGTTGTTGTTGTTGTTTCAGACAGTTGTTGCCTTAGGTTTCATTCCTTCTTTTTATCCTCATTACCAGTAAAACCATTTGAGCTAATTCCCCACACTTGACAACGTATGACACTTGGCTGCCCAGAGCTAGGTGAAAATGATTAACTTATTTTTATTTGATGATGATGATGATGATGATGTTGTTGTTGTTGTTGTTGTTTCAGACAGTTGTTGCCTTAGGTTTCATTCCTTCTTTTTATCCTCATTACCAGTAAAACCATTTGAGCTAATTCCCAACACTTGACAACGTATGACACGTGGCTTCCCAGAGCTAGGTGAAAATGATTAACTTATTTTTATTTGATGATGATGATGATGATGTTGTTGTTGTTGTTGTTTCAGACAGTTGTTGCCTTAGGTTTCATTCCTTCTTTTTATCCTCATTACCAGTAAAACCATTTGAGCTAATTCCCCACACTTGACAACGTATGACACGTGGCTGCCCAGAGCTAGGTGAAAATGATTAACTTATTTTTATTTGATGATGATGATGATGATGTTGTTGTTGTTGTTGTTTCAGACAGTTGTTGCCTTAGGTTTCATTCCTTCTTTTTATCCTCATTACCAGTAAAACCATTTGAGCTAATTCCCCACACTTGACAACGTATGACACGTGGCTGCCCAGAGCTAGGTGAAAATGATTAACTTATTTTTATTTGATGATGATGATGATGATGTTGTTGTTGTTGTTGTTGTTGTTGTTTCAGACAGTTGTTGCCTTAGGTTTCATTCCTTCTTTTTATCCTCATTACCAGTAAAACCATTTGAGCTAATTCCCCACACTTGACAACGTATGACACGTGGCTGCCCAGAGCTAGGTGAAAATGATTAACTTATTTTTATTTGATGATGATGATGATGATGATGTTGTTGTTGTTGTTGTTGTTTCAGACAGTTGTTGCCTTAGGTTTCATTCCTTCTTTTTATCCTCATTACCAGTAAAACCAGGTAGGAGAAAAAAAAAAAAAAAGTATTGTCCTTCGAGCCGGAATTGAACCAGCGACCTAAGGATGCCAATGTGTTCCACTACAGTCCTCCGCTCTACCAGCTGAGCTATCGAAGGAAGGATGGGAGGGTTGCTCCTTGAGGACAATACACAATTCAGCAAAAGGCTGGCAAGCTCAGCTGACTGCAGCAGTCAATAGCTGCCACCACTGTTTTTCTTCTTGTTGCCGAGTGTGCGTTAACAGTGCTTCCAGAACACAGGGGCCAGTGGCACAATGGATAGTCTGACTACACATCAGAAGATTGTAGGTTTGACTCCTGCCTGGCTCGCGACTGTTGTTGTATGCTTGTTTACCCTCAGCTTTGGAAATTTGTAGGACAGGGTTGATAAATGGCGACCTCGAGGTGTCTCTGCCTCCTTAGCGCAGTAGGTAGCGCGTCAGTCTCATAATCTGAAGGTCCTGAGTTCGATCCTCAGAGGGGGCAGCTTCTGTGTGTTTTTTTTAATAGACTATTTTACAGCTGTTGGAATGAAATCTTTGTTCCCAAGTTAGACCAGATTGAACATTTTCGAACCATTTATTAAAGAAAGAGCATCCATTGGAGAATGCAGGTATCGATCCCGCTACTTCTCGCATGCTAAACGAGCGCTCTACCATTTGAGCTAATTCCCCACATTTGACAACGTATGACACGTGGCTGCCCAGAGCTAGGTGAAAATGATTAACTTATTTTTATTTGATGATGATGATGATGATGTTGTTGTTGTTGTTGTTTCAGACAGTTGTTGCCTTAGGTTTCATTCCTTCTTTTTATCCTCATTACCAGTAAAACCATTTGAGCTAATTCCCCACACTTGACAACGTATGACACGTGGCTGCCCAGAGCTAGGTGAAAATGATTAACTTATTTTTATTTGATGATGATGATGATGATGATGTTGTTGTTGTTGTTGTTGTTGTTTCAGACAGTTGTTGCCTTAGGTTTCATTCCTTCTTTTTATCCTCATTACCAGTAAAACCATTTGAGCTAATTCCCAACACTTGACAACGTATGACACGTGGCTTCCCAGAGCTAGGTGAAAATGATTAACTTATTTTTATTTGATGATGATGATGATGATGTTGTTGTTGTTGTTGTTTCAGACAGTTGTTGCCTTAGGTTTCATTCCTTCTTTTTATCCTCATTACCAGTAAAACCATTTGAGCTAATTCCCCACACTTGACAACGTATGACACGTGGCTGCCCAGAGCTAGGTGAAAATGATTAACTTATTTTTATTTGATGATGATGATGATGATGATGTTGTTGTTGTTGTTGTTGTTTCAGACAGTTGTTGCCTTAGGTTTCATTCCTTCTTTTTATCCTCATTACCAGTAAAACCAGGTAGGAGAAAAAAAAAAAAAAAGTATTGTCCTTCGAGCCGGAATTGAACCAGCGACCTAAGGATGCCAATGTGTTCCACTACAGTCCTCCGCTCTACCAGCTGAGCTATCGAAGGAAGGATGGGAGGGTTGCTCCTTGAGGACAATACACAATTCAGCAAAAGGCTGGCAAGCTCAGCTGACTGCAGCAGTCAATAGCTGCCACCACTGTTTTTCTTCTTGTTGCCGAGTGTGCGTTAACAGTGCTTCCAGAACACAGGGGCCAGTGGCACAATGGATAGTCTGACTACACATCAGAAGATTGTAGGTTTGACTCCTGCCTGGCTCGCGACTGTTGTTGTATGCTTGTTTACCCTCAGCTTTGGAAATTTGTAGGACAGGGTTGATAAATGGCGACCTCGAGGTGTCTCTGCCTCCTTAGCGCAGTAGGTAGCGCGTCAGTCTCATAATCTGAAGGTCCTGAGTTCGATCCTCAGAGGGGGCAGCTTCTGTGTGTTTTTTTTAATAGACTATTTTACAGCTGTTGGAATGAAATCTTTGTTCCCAAGT
Source organism: Acipenser ruthenus (assembly GCF_902713425.1). NCBI lineage: Eukaryota > Metazoa > Chordata > Actinopteri > Acipenseriformes > Acipenseridae > Acipenser > Acipenser ruthenus. Next base: position 10,110 of record NW_026707306.1, read on the forward strand.
TAGACCAGATTGAACATTTTCGAACCATTTATTAAAGAAAGAGCATCCATTGGAGAATGCAGGTATCGATCCCGCTACTTCTCGCATGCTAAACGAGCGCTCTACCATTTGAGCTAATTCCCCACATTTGACAACGTATGACACGTGGCTGCCCAGAGCTAGGTGAAAATGATTAACTTATTTTTATTTGATGATGATGATGATGATGATGTTGTTGTTGTTGTTGTTGTTGTTTCAGACAGTTGTTGCCTTAGGTTTCATTCCTTCTTTTTATCCTCATTACCAGTAAAACCATTTGAGCTAATTCCCCACACTTGACAACGTATGACACGTGGCTGCCCAGAGCTAGGTGAAAATGATTAACTTATTTTTATTTGATGATGATGATGATGATGTTGTTGTTGTTGTTGTTTCAGACAGTTGTTGCCTTAGGTTTCATTCCTTCTTTTTATCCTCATTACCAGTAAAACCATTTGAGCTAATTCCCCACACTTGACAACGTATGACACGTGGCTGCCCAGAGCTAGGTGAAAATGATTAACTTATTTTTATTTGATGATGATGATGATGATGATGTTGTTGTTGTTGTTGTTGTTGTTGTTGTTGTTGTTTCAGACAGTTGTTGCCTTAGGTTTCATTCCTTCTTTTTATCCTCATTACCAGTAAAACCATTTGAGCTAATTCCCAACACTTGACAACGTATGACACGTGGCTGCCCAGAGCTAGGTGAAAATGATTAACTTATTTTTATTTGATGATGATGATGATGATGTTGTTGTTGTTGTTGTTTCAGACAGTTGTTGCCTTAGGTTTCATTCCTTCTTTTTATCCTCATTACCAGTAAAACCATTTGAGCTAATTCCCCACACTTGACAACGTATGACACGTGGCTGCCCAGAGCTAGGTGAAAATGATTAACTTATTTTCATTTGATGATGATGATGATGATGTTGTTGTTGTTGTTGTTGTTGTTGTTTCAGACAGTTGTTGCCTTAGGTTTCATTCCTTCTTTTTATCCTCATTACCAGTAAAACCATTTGAGCTAATTCCCCACACTTGACAACGTATGACACTTGGCTGCCCAGAGCTAGGTGAAAATGATTAACTTATTTTTATTTGATGATGATGATGATGATGATGTTGTTGTTGTTGTTGTTGTTTCAGACAGTTGTTGCCTTAGGTTTCATTCCTTCTTTTTATCCTCATTACCAGTAAAACCATTTGAGCTAATTCCCAACACTTGACAACGTATGACACGTGGCTTCCCAGAGCTAGGTGAAAATGATTAACTTATTTTTATTTGATGATGATGATGATGATGTTGTTGTTGTTGTTGTTTCAGACAGTTGTTGCCTTAGGTTTCATTCCTTCTTTTTATCCTCATTACCAGTAAAACCATTTGAGCTAATTCCCCACACTTGACAACGTATGACACGTGGCTGCCCAGAGCTAGGTGAAAATGATTAACTTATTTTTATTTGATGATGATGATGATGATGTTGTTGTTGTTGTTGTTTCAGACAGTTGTTGCCTTAGGTTTCATTCCTTCTTTTTATCCTCATTACCAGTAAAACCATTTGAGCTAATTCCCCACACTTGACAACGTATGACACGTGGCTGCCCAGAGCTAGGTGAAAATGATTAACTTATTTTTATTTGATGATGATGATGATGATGTTGTTGTTGTTGTTGTTGTTGTTGTTTCAGACAGTTGTTGCCTTAGGTTTCATTCCTTCTTTTTATCCTCATTACCAGTAAAACCATTTGAGCTAATTCCCCACACTTGACAACGTATGACACGTGGCTGCCCAGAGCTAGGTGAAAATGATTAACTTATTTTTATTTGATGATGATGATGATGATGATGTTGTTGTTGTTGTTGTTGTTTCAGACAGTTGTTGCCTTAGGTTTCATTCCTTCTTTTTATCCTCATTACCAGTAAAACCAGGTAGGAGAAAAAAAAAAAAAAAGTATTGTCCTTCGAGCCGGAATTGAACCAGCGACCTAAGGATGCCAATGTGTTCCACTACAGTCCTCCGCTCTACCAGCTGAGCTATCGAAGGAAGGATGGGAGGGTTGCTCCTTGAGGACAATACACAATTCAGCAAAAGGCTGGCAAGCTCAGCTGACTGCAGCAGTCAATAGCTGCCACCACTGTTTTTCTTCTTGTTGCCGAGTGTGCGTTAACAGTGCTTCCAGAACACAGGGGCCAGTGGCACAATGGATAGTCTGACTACACATCAGAAGATTGTAGGTTTGACTCCTGCCTGGCTCGCGACTGTTGTTGTATGCTTGTTTACCCTCAGCTTTGGAAATTTGTAGGACAGGGTTGATAAATGGCGACCTCGAGGTGTCTCTGCCTCCTTAGCGCAGTAGGTAGCGCGTCAGTCTCATAATCTGAAGGTCCTGAGTTCGATCCTCAGAGGGGGCAGCTTCTGTGTGTTTTTTTTAATAGACTATTTTACAGCTGTTGGAATGAAATCTTTGTTCCCAAGTTAGACCAGATTGAACATTTTCGAACCATTTATTAAAGAAAGAGCATCCATTGGAGAATGCAGGTATCGATCCCGCTACTTCTCGCATGCTAAACGAGCGCTCTACCATTTGAGCTAATTCCCCACATTTGACAACGTATGACACGTGGCTGCCCAGAGCTAGGTGAAAATGATTAACTTATTTTTATTTGATGATGATGATGATGATGATGTTGTTGTTGTTGTTGTTGTTGTTTCAGACAGTTGTTGCCTTAGGTTTCATTCCTTCTTTTTATCCTCATTACCAGTAAAACCATTTGAGCTAATTCCCCACACTTGACAACGTATGACACGTGGCTGCCCAGAGCTAGGTGAAAATGATTAACTTATTTTTATTTGATGATGATGATGATGATGTTGTTGTTGTTGTTGTTTCAGACAGTTGTTGCCTTAGGTTTCATTCCTTCTTTTTATCCTCATTACCAGTAAAACCATTTGAGCTAATTCCCCACACTTGACAACGTATGACACGTGGCTGCCCAGAGCTAGGTGAAAATGATTAACTTATTTTTATTTGATGATGATGATGATGATGATGTTGTTGTTGTTGTTGTTGTTGTTGTTGTTGTTTCAGACAGTTGTTGCCTTAGGTTTCATTCCTTCTTTTTATCCTCATTACCAGTAAAACCATTTGAGCTAATTCCCAACACTTGACAACGTATGACACGTGGCTTCCCAGAGCTAGGTGAAAATGATTAACTTATTTTTATTTGATGATGATAATGATGATGTTGTTGTTGTTGTTGTTTCAGACAGTTGTTGCCTTAGGTTTCATTCCTTCTTTTTATCCTCATTACCAGTAAAACCATTTGAGCTAATTCCCCACACTTGACAACGTATGACACGTGGCTGCCCAGAGCTAGGTGAAAATGATTAACTTATTTTTATTTGATGATGATGATGATGATGTTGTTGTTGTTGTTGTTTCAGACAGTTGTTGCCTTAGGTTTCATTCCTTCTTTTTATCCTCATTACCAGTAAAACCATTTGAGCTAATTCCCCACACTTGACAACGTATGACACGTGGCTGCCCAGAGCTAGGTGAAAATGATTAACTTATTTTTATTTGATGATGATGATGATGATGTTGTTGTTGTTGTTGTTGTTGTTGTTTCAGACAGTTGTTGCCTTAGGTTTCATTCCTTCTTTTTATCCTCATTACCAGTAAAACCATTTGAGCTAATTCCCCACACTTGACAACGTATGACACTTGGCTGCCCAGAGCTAGGTGAAAATGATTAACTTATTTTTATTTGATGATGATGATGATGATGATGTTGTTGTTGTTGTTGTTGTTTCAGACAGTTGTTGCCTTAGGTTTCATTCCTTCTTTTTATCCTCATTACCAGTAAAACCAGGTAGGAGAAAAAAAAAAAAAAAGTATTGTCCTTCGAGCCGGAATTGAACCAGCGACCTAAGGATGCCAATGTGTTCCACTACAGTCCTCCGCTCTACCAGCTGAGCTATCGAAGGAAGGATGGGAGGGTTGCTCCTTGAGGACAATACACAATTCAGCAAAAGGCTGGCAAGCTCAGCTGACTGCAGCAGTCAATAGCTGCCACCACTGTTTTTCTTCTTGTTGCCGAGTGTGCGTTAACAGTGCTTCCAGAACACAGGGGCCAGTGGCACAATGGATAGTCTGACTACACATCAGAAGATTGTAGGTTTGACTCCTGCCTGGCTCGCGACTGTTGTTGTATGCTTGTTTACCCTCAGCTTTGGAAATTTGTAGGACAGGGTTGATAAATGGCGACCTCGAGGTGTCTCTGCCTCCTTAGCGCAGTAGGTAGCGTGTCAGTCTCATAATCTGAAGGTCCTGAGTTCGATCCTCAGAGGGGGCAGCTTCTGTGTGTTTTTTTTAATAGACTATTTTACAGCTGTTGGAATGAAATCTTTGTTCCCAAGTTAGACCAGATTGAACATTTTCGAACCATTTATTAAAGAAAGAGCATCCATTGGAGAATGCAGGTATCGATCCCGCTACTTCTCGCATGCTAAACGAGCGCTCTACCATTTGAGCTAATTCCCCACATTTGACAACGTATGACACGTGGCTGCCCAGAGCTAGGTGAAAATGATTAACTTATTTTTATTTGATGATGATGATGATGATGATGTTGTTGTTGTTGTTGTTGTTGTTTCAGACAGTTGTTGCCTTAGGTTTCATTCCTTCTTTTTATCCTCATTACCAGTAAAACCATTTGAGCTAATTCCCCACACTTGACAACGTATGACACGTGGCTGCCCAGAGCTAGGTGAAAATGATTAACTTATTTTTATTTGATGATGATGATGATGATGTTGTTGTTGTTGTTGTTTCAGACAGTTGTTGCCTTAGGTTTCATTCCTTCTTTTTATCCTCATTACCAGTAAAACCATTTGAGCTAATTCCCCACACTTGACAACGTATGACACGTGGCTGCCCAGAGCTAGGTGAAAATGATTAACTTATTTTTATTTGATGATGATGATGATGATGATGTTGTTGTTGTTGTTGTTGTTGTTGTTGTTGTTTCAGACAGTTGTTGCCTTAGGTTTCATTCCTTCTTTTTATCCTCATTACCAGTAAAACCATTTGAGCTAATTCCCAACACTTGACAACGTATGACACGTGGCTTCCCAGAGCTAGGTGAAAATGATTAACTTATTTTTATTTGATGATGATAATGATGATGTTGTTGTTGTTGTTGTTTCAGACAGTTGTTGCCTTAGGTTTCATTCCTTCTTTTTATCCTCATTACCAGTAAAACCATTTGAGCTAATTCCCCACACTTGACAACGTATGACACGTGGCTGCCCAGAGCTAGGTGAAAATGATTAACTTATTTTTATTTGATGATGATGATGATGATGTTGTTGTTGTTGTTGTTTCAGACAGTTGTTGCCTTAGGTTTCATTCCTTCTTTTTATCCTCATTACCAGTAAAACCATTTGAGCTAATTCCCCACACTTGACAACGTATGACACGTGGCTGCCCAGAGCTAGGTGAAAATGATTAACTTATTTTTATTTGATGATGATGATGATGATGTTGTTGTTGTTGTTGTTGTTGTTGTTTCAGACAGTTGTTGCCTTAGGTTTCATTCCTTCTTTTTATCCTCATTACCAGTAAAACCATTTGAGCTAATTCCCCACACTTGACAACGTATGACACTTGGCTGCCCAGAGCTAGGTGAAAATGATTAACTTATTTTTATTTGATGATGATGATGATGATGATGTTGTTGTTGTTGTTGTTGTTTCAGACAGTTGTTGCCTTAGGTTTCATTCCTTCTTTTTATCCTCATTACCAGTAAAACCAGGTAGGAGAAAAAAAAAAAAAAAGTATTGTCCTTCGAGCCGGAATTGAACCAGCGACCTAAGGATGCCAATGTGTTCCACTACAGTCCTCCGCTCTACCAGCTGAGCTATCGAAGGAAGGATGGGAGGGTTGCTCCTTGAGGACAATACACAATTCAGCAAAAGGCTGGCAAGCTCAGCTGACTGCAGCAGTCAATAGCTGCCACCACTGTTTTTCTTCTTGTTGCCGAGTGTGCGTTAACAGTGCTTCCAGAACACAGGGGCCAGTGGCACAATGGATAGTCTGACTACACATCAGAAGATTGTAGGTTTGACTCCTGCCTGGCTCGCGACTGTTGTTGTATGCTTGTTTACCCTCAGCTTTGGAAATTTGTAGGACAGGGTTGATAAATGGCGACCTCGAGGTGTCTCTGCCTCCTTAGCGCAGTAGGTAGCGCGTCAGTCTCATAATCTGAAGGTCCTGAGTTCGATCCTCAGAGGGGGCAGCTTCTGTGTGTTTTTTTTAATAGACTATTTTACAGCTGTTGGAATGAAATCTTTGTTCCCAAGTTAGACCAGATTGAACATTTTCGAACCATTTATTAAAGAAAGAGCATCCATTGGAGAATGCAGGTATCGATCCCGCTACTTCTCGCATGCTAAACGAGCGCTCTACCATTTGAGCTAATTCCCCACATTTGACAACGTATGACACGTGGCTGCCCAGAGCTAGGTGAAAATGATTAACTTATTTTTATTTGATGATGATGATGATGATGATGTTGTTGTTGTTGTTGTTGTTGTTTCAGACAGTTGTTGCCTTAGGTTTCATTCCTTCTTTTTATCCTCATTACCAGTAAAACCATTTGAGCTAATTCCCCACACTTGACAACGTATGACACGTGGCTGCCCAGAGCTAGGTGAAAATGATTAACTTATTTTTATTTGATGATGATGATGATGATGTTGTTGTTGTTGTTGTTTCAGACAGTTGTTGCCTTAGGTTTCATTCCTTCTTTTTATCCTCATTACCAGTAAAACCATTTGAGCTAATTCCCCACACTTGACAACGTATGACACGTGGCTGCCCAGAGCTAGGTGAAAATGATTAACTTATTTTTATTTGATGATGATGATGATGATGTTGTTGTTGTTGTTGTTTCAGACAGTTGTTGCCTTAGGTTTCATTCCTTCTTTTTATCCTCATTACCAGTAAAACCATTTGAGCTAATTCCCCACACTTGACAACGTATGACACGTGGCTGCCCAGAGCTAGGTGAAAATGATTAACTTATTTTTATTTGATGATGATGATGATGATGATGTTGTTGTTGTTGTTGTTGTTGTTGTTGTTGTTTCAGACAGTTGTTGCCTTAGGTTTCATTCCTTCTTTTTATCCTCATTACCAGTAAAACCATTTGAGCTAATTCCCAACACTTGACAACGTATGACACGTGGCTTCCCAGAGCTAGGTGAAAATGATTAACTTATTTTTATTTGATGATGATAATGATGATGTTGTTGTTGTTGTTGTTTCAGACAGTTGTTGCCTTAGGTTTCATTCCTTCTTTTTATCCTCATTACCAGTAAAACCATTTGAGCTAATTCCCCACACTTGACAACGTATGACACGTGGCTGCCCAGAGCTAGGTGAAAATGATTAACTTATTTTTATTTGATGATGATGATGATGATGATGTTGTTGTTGTTGTTTCAGACAGTTGTTGCCTTAGGTTTCATTCCTTCTTTTTATCCTCATTACCAGTAAAACCATTTGAGCTAATTCCCCACACTTGACAACGTATGACACGTGGCTGCCCAGAGCTAGGTGAAAATGATTAACTTATTTTTATTTGATGATGATGATGATGATGTTGTTGTTGTTGTTGTTGTTGTTGTTTCAGACAGTTGTTGCCTTAGGTTTCATTCCTTCTTTTTATCCTCATTACCAGTAAAACCATTTGAGCTAATTCCCCACACTTGACAACGTATGACACGTGGCTGCCCAGAGCTAGGTGAAAATGATTAACTTATTTTTATTTGATGATGATGATGATGATGATGTTGTTGTTGTTGTTGTTGTTTCAGACAGTTGTTGCCTTAGGTTTCATTCCTTCTTTTTATCCTCATTACCAGTAAAACCAGGTAGGAGAAAAAAAAAAAAAAAGTATTGTCCTTCGAGCCGGAATTGAACCAGCGACCTAAGGATGCCAATGTGTTCCACTACAGTCCTCCGCTCTACCAGCTGAGCTATCGAAGGAAGGATGGGAGGGTTGCTCCTTGAGGACAATACACAATTCAGCAAAAGGCTGGCAAGCTCAGCTGACTGCAGCAGTCAATAGCTGCCACCACTGTTTTTCTTCTTGTTGCCGAGTGTGCGTTAACAGTGCTTCCAGAACACAGGGGCCAGTGGCACAATGGATAGTCTGACTACACATCAGAAGATTGTAGGTTTGACTCCTGCCTGGCTCGCGACTGTTGTTGTATGCTTGTTTACCCTCAGCTTTGGAAATTTGTAGGACAGGGTTGATAAATGGCGACCTCGAGGTGTCTCTGCCTCCTTAGCGCAGTAGGTAGCGCGTCAGTCTCATAATCTGAAGGTCCTGAGTTCGATCCTCAGAGGGGGCAGCTTCTGTGTGTTTTTTTTAATAGACTATTTTACAGCTGTTGGAATGAAATCTTTGTTCCCAAGTTAGACCAGATTGAACATTTTCGAACCATTTATTAAAGAAAGAGCATCCATTGGAGAATGCAGGTATCGATCCCGCTACTTCTCGCATGCTAAACGAGCGCTCTACCATTTGAGCTAATTCCCCGCATTTGACAACGTATGACACGTGGCTGCCCAGAGCTAGGTGAAAATGATTAACTTATTTTTATTTGATGATGATGATGATGATGATGTTGTTGTTGTTGTTGTTGTTGTTTCAGACAGTTGTTGCCTTAGGTTTCATTCCTTCTTTTTATCCTCATTACCAGTAAAACCATTTGAGCTAATTCCCCACACTTGACAACGTATGACACGTGGCTGCCCAGAGCTAGGTGAAAATGATTAACTTATTTTTATTTGATGATGATGATGATGATGTTGTTGTTGTTGTTGTTTCAGACAGTTGTTACCTTAGGTTTCATTCCTTCTTTTTATCCTCATTACCAGTAAAACCATTTGAGCTAATTCCCCACACTTGACAACGTATGACACGTGGCTGCCCAGAGCTAGGTGAAAATGATTAACTTATTTTTATTTGATGATGATGATGATGATGATGTTGTTGTTGTTGTTGTTGTTGTTGTTGTTGTTTCAGACAGTTGTTGCCTTAGGTTTCATTCCTTCTTTTTATCCTCATTACCAGTAAAACCATTTGAGCTAATTCCCAACACTTGACAACGTATGACACGTGGCTTCCCAGAGCTAGGTGAAAATGATTAACTTATTTTTATTTGATGATGATAATGATGATGTTGTTGTTGTTGTTGTTTCAGACAGTTGTTGCCTTAGGTTTCATTCCTTCTTTTTATCCTCATTACCAGTAAAACCATTTGAGCTAATTCCCCACACTTGACAACGTATGACACGTGGCTGCCCAGAGCTAGGTGAAAATGATTAACTTATTTTTATTTGATGATGATGATGATGATGTTGTTGTTGTTGTTGTTTCAGACAGTTGTTGCCTTAGGTTTCATTCCTTCTTTTTATCCTCATTACCAGTAAAACCATTTGAGCTAATTCCCCACACTTGACAACGTATGACACGTGGCTGCCCAGAGCTAGGTGAAAATGATTAACTTATTTTTATTTGATGATGATGATGATGATGTTGTTGTTGTTGTTGTTGTTGTTTCAGACAGTTGTTGCCTTAGGTTTCATTCCTTCTTTTTATCCTCATTACCAGTAAAACCATTTGAGCTAATTCCCCACACTTGACAACGTATGACACTTGGCTGCCCAGAGCTAGGTGAAAATGATTAACTTATTTTTATTTGATGATGATGATGATGATGATGTTGTTGTTGTTGTTGTTGTTTCAGACAGTTGTTGCCTTAGGTTTCATTCCTTCTTTTTATCCTCATTACCAGTAAAACCAGGTAGGAGAAAAAAAAAAAAAAAGTATTGTCCTTCGAGCCGGAATTGAACCAGCGACCTAAGGATGCCAATGTGTTCCACTACAGTCCTCCGCTCTACCAGCTGAGCTATCGAAGGAAGGATGGGAGGGTTGCTCCTTGAGGACAATACACAATTCAGCAAAAGGCTGGCAAGCTCAGCTGACTGCAGCAGTCAATAGCTGCCACCACTGTTTTTCTTCTTGTTGCCGAGTGTGCGTTAACAGTGCTTCCAGAACACAGGGGCCAGTGGCACAATGGATAGTCTGACTACACATCAGAAGATTGTAGGTTTGACTCCTGCCTGGCTCGCGACTGTTGTTGTATGCTTGTTTACCCTCAGCTTTGGAAATTTGTAGGACAGGGTTGATAAATGGCGACCTCGAGGTGTCTCTGCCTCCTTAGCGCAGTAGGTAGCGCGTCAGTCTCATAATCTGAAGGTCCTGAGTTCGATCCTCAGAGGGGGCAGCTTCTGTGTGTTTTTTTTAATAGACTATTTTACAGCTGTTGGAATGAAATCTTTGTTCCCAAGTTAGACCAGATTGAACATTTTCGAACCATTTATTAAAGAAAGAGCATCCATTGGAGAATGCAGGTATCGATCCCGCTACTTCTCGCATGCTAAACGAGCGCTCTACCATTTGAGCTAATTCCCCACATTTGACAACGTATGACACGTGGCTGCCCAGAGCTAGGTGAAAATGATTAACTTATTTTTATTTGATGATGATGATGATGATGATGTTGTTGTTGTTGTTGTTGTTGTTTCAGACAGTTGTTGCCTTAGGTTTCATTCCTTCTTTTTATCCTCATTACCAGTAAAACCATTTGAGCTAATTCCCCACACTTGACAACGTATGACACGTGGCTGCCCAGAGCTAGGTGAAAATGATTAACTTATTTTTATTTGATGATGATGATGATGATGTTGTTGTTGTTGTTGTTTCAGACAGTTGTTGCCTTAGGTTTCATTCCTTCTTTTTATCCTCATTACCAGTAAAACCATTTGAGCTAATTCCCCACACTTGACAACGTATGACACGTGGCTGCCCAGAGCTAGGTGAAAATGATTAACTTATTTTTATTTGATGATGATGATGATGATGTTGTTGTTGTTGTTGTTTCAGACAGTTGTTGCCTTAGGTTTCATTCCTTCTTTTTATCCTCATTACCAGTAAAACCATTTGAGCTAATTCCCCACACTTGACAACGTATGACACGTGGCTGCCCAGAGCTAGGTGAAAATGATTAACTTATTTTTATTTGATGATGATGATGATGATGATGTTGTTGTTGTTGTTGTTGTTGTTGTTGTTGTTTCAGACAGTTGTTGCCTTAGGTTTCATTCCTTCTTTTTATCCTCATTACCAGTAAAACCATTTGAGCTAATTCCCAACACTTGACAACGTATGACACGTGGCTTCCCAGAGCTAGGTGAAAATGATTAACTTATTTTTATTTGATGATGATAATGATGATGTTGTTGTTGTTGTTGTTTCAGACAGTTGTTGCCTTAGGTTTCATTCCTTCTTTTTATCCTCATTACCAGTAAAACCATTTGAGCTAATTCCCCACACTTGACAACGTATGACACGTGGCTGCCCAGAGCTAGGTGAAAATGATTAACTTATTTTTATTTGATGATGATGATGATGATGTTGTTGTTGTTGTTGTTTCAGACAGTTGTTGCCTTAGGTTTCATTCCTTCTTTTTATCCTCATTACCAGTAAAACCATTTGAGCTAATTCCCCACACTTGACAACGTATGACACGTGGCTGCCCAGAGCTAGGTGAAAATGATTAACTTATTTTTATTTGATGATGATGATGATGATGTTGTTGTTGTTGTTGTTTCAGACAGTTGTTGCCTTAGGTTTCATTCCTTCTTTTTATCCTCATTACCAGTAAAACCATTTGAGCTAATTCCCCACACTTGACAACGTATGACACGTGGCTGCCCAGAGCTAGGTGAAAATGATTAACTTATTTTTATTTGATGATGATGATGATGATGATGTTGTTGTTGTTGTTGTTGTTGTTGTTGTTGTTTCAGACAGTTGTTGCCTTAGGTTTCATTCCTTCTTTTTATCCTCATTACCAGTAAAACCATTTGAGCTAATTCCCAACACTTGACAACGTATGACACGTGGCTTCCCAGAGCTAGGTGAAAATGATTAACTTATTTTTATTTGATGATGATAATGATGATGTTGTTGTTGTTGTTGTTTCAGACAGTTGTTGCCTTAGGTTTCATTCCTTCTTTTTATCCTCATTACCAGTAAAACCATTTGAGCTAATTCCCCACACTTGACAACGTATGACACGTGGCTGCCCAGAGCTAGGTGAAAATGATTAACTTATTTTTATTTGATGATGATGATGATGATGTTGTTGTTGTTGTTTCAGACAGTTGTTGCCTTAGGTTTCATTCCTTCTTTTTATCCTCATTACCAGTAAAACCATTTGAGCTAATTCCCCACACTTGACAACGTATGACACGTGGCTGCCCAGAGCTAGGTGAAAATGATTAACTTATTTTTATTTGATGATGATGATGATGATGTTGTTGTTGTTGTTGTTGTTGTTGTTTCAGACAGTTGTTGCCTTAGGTTTCATTCCTTCTTTTTATCCTCATTACCAGTAAAACCATTTGAGCTAATTCCCCACACTTGACAACGTATGACACGTGGCTGCCCAGAGCTAGGTGAAAATGATTAACTTATTTTTATTTGATGATGATGATGATGATGATGTTGTTGTTGTTGTTGTTGTTTCAGACAGTTGTTGCCTTAGGTTTCATTCCTTCTTTTTATCCTCATTACCAGTAAAACCAGGTAGGAGAAAAAAAAAAAAAAAGTATTGTCCTTCGAGCCGGAATTGAACCAGCGACCTAAGGATGCCAATGTGTTCCACTACAGTCCTCCGCTCTACCAGCTGAGCTATCGAAGGAAGGGTGGGAGGGTTGCTCCTTGAGGACAATACACAATTCAGCAAAAGGCTGGCAAGCTCAGCTGACTGCAGCAGTCAATAGCTGCCACCACTGTTTTTCTTCTTGTTGCCGAGTGTGCGTTAACAGTGCTTCCAGAACACAGGGGCCAGTGGCACAATGGATAGTCTGACTACACATCAGAAGATTGTAGGTTTGACTCCTGCCTGGCTCGCGACTGTTGTTGTATGCTTGTTTACCCTCAGCTTTGGAAATTTGTAGGACAGGGTTGATAAATGGCGACCTCGAGGTGTCTCTGCCTCCTTAGCGCAGTAGGTAGCGCGTCAGTCTCATAATCTGAAGGTCCTGAGTTCGATCCTCAGAGGGGGCAGCTTCTGTGTGTTTTTTTTAATAGACTATTTTACAGCTGTTGGAATGAAATCTTTGTTCCCAAGTTAGACCAGATTGAACATTTTCGAACCATTTATTAAAGAAAGAGCATCCATTGGAGAATGCAGGTATCGATCCCGCTACTTCTCGCATGCTAAACGAGCGCTCTACCATTTGAGCTAATTCCCCACATTTGACAACGTATGACACGTGGCTGCCCAGAGCTAGGTGAAAATGATTAACTTATTTTTATTTGATGATGATGATGATGATGATGTTGTTGTTGTTGTTGTTGTTGTTTCAGACAGTTGTTGCCTTAGGTTTCATTCCTTCTTTTTATCCTCATTACCAGTAAAACCATTTGAGCTAATTCCCCACACTTGACAACGTATGACACGTGGCTGCCCAGAGCTAGGTGAAAATGATTAACTTATTTTTATTTGATGATGATGATGATGATGTTGTTGTTGTTGTTGTTTCAGACAGTTGTTGCCTTAGGTTTCATTCCTTCTTTTTATCCTCATTACCAGTAAAACCATTTGAGCTAATTCCCCACACTTGACAACGTATGACACGTGGCTGCCCAGAGCTAGGTGAAAATGATTAACTTATTTTTATTTGATGATGATGATGATGATGATGTTGTTGTTGTTGTTGTTGTTGTTGTTGTTGTTTCAGACAGTTGTTGCCTTAGGTTTCATTCCTTCTTTTTATCCTCATTACCAGTAAAACCATTTGAGCTAATTCCCCACACTTGACAACGTATGACACGTGGCTGCCCAGAGCTAGGTGAAAATGATTAACTTATTTTTATTTGATGATGATGATGATGATGATGTTGTTGTTGTTGTTGTTGTTGTTGTTGTTGTTTCAGACAGTTGTTGCCTTAGGTTTCATTCCTTCTTTTTATCCTCATTACCAGTAAAACCATTTGAGCTAATTCCCCACACTTGACAACGTATGACACTTGGCTGCCCAGAGCTAGGTGAAAATGATTAACTTATTTTTATTTGATGATGATGATGATGATGATGTTGTTGTTGTTGTTGTTGTTTCAGACAGTTGTTGCCTTAGGTTTCATTCCTTCTTTTTATCCTCATTACCAGTAAAACCATTTGAGCTAATTCCCCACATTTGACAACGTATGACACGTGGCTTCCCAGAGCTAGGTGAAAATGATTAACTTATTTTTATTTGATGATGATGATGATGATGTTGTTGTTGTTGTTGTTTCAGACAGTTGTTGCCTTAGGTTTCATTCCTTCTTTTTATCCTCATTACCAGTAAAACCATTTGAGCTAATTCCCCACACTTGACAACGTATGACACGTGGCTGCCCAGAGCTAGGTGAAAATGATTAACTTATTTTTATTTGATGATGATGATGATGATGATGTTGTTGTTGTTGTTGTTGTTTCAGACAGTTGTTGCCTTAGGTTTCATTCCTTCTTTTTATCCTCATTACCAGTAAAACCAGGTAGGAGAAAAAAAAAAAAAAAGTATTGTCCTTCGAGCCGGAATTGAACCAGCGACCTAAGGATGCCAATGTGTTCCACTACAGTCCTCCGCTCTACCAGCTGAGCTATCGAAGGAAGGGTGGGAGGGTTGCTCCTTGAGGACAATACACAATTCAGCAAAAGGCTGGCAAGCTCAGCTGACTGCAGCAGTCAATAGCTGCCACCACTGTTTTTCTTCTTGTTGCCGAGTGTGCGTTAACAGTGCTTCCAGAACACAGGGGCCAGTGGCACAATGGATAGTCTGACTACACATCAGAAGATTGTAGGTTTGACTCCTGCCTGGCTCGCGACTGTTGTTGTATGCTTGTTTACCCTCAGCTTTGGAAATTTGTAGGACAGGGTTGATAAATGGCGACCTCGAGGTGTCTCTGCCTCCTTAGCGCAGTAGGTAGCGCGTCAGTCTCATAATCTGAAGGTCCTCAGTTCGATCCTCAGAGGGGGCAGCTTCTGTGTGTGTTTTTTAATAGACTATTTTACAGCTGTTGGAATGAAATCTTTGTTCCCAAGTTAGACCAGATTGAACATTTTCGAACCATTTATTAAAGAAAGAGCATCCATTGGAGAATGCAGGTATCGATCCCGCTACTTCTCGCATGCTAAACGAGCGCTCTACCATTTGAGCTAATTCCCCACATTTGACAACGTATGACACGTGGCTGCCCAGAGCTAGGTGAAAATGATTAACTTATTTTTATTTGATGATGATGATGATGATGATGTTGTT
Source organism: Acipenser ruthenus (assembly GCF_902713425.1). Classification (NCBI taxonomy): domain Eukaryota; kingdom Metazoa; phylum Chordata; class Actinopteri; order Acipenseriformes; family Acipenseridae; genus Acipenser; species Acipenser ruthenus. The sequence goes on from NW_026707306.1 coordinate 25,581, forward strand.
GTTGTTGTTGTTGTTGTTTCAGACAGTTGTTGCCTTAGGTTTCATTCCTTCTTTTTATCCTCATTACCAGTAAAACCATTTGAGCTAATTCCCAACACTTGACAACGTATGACACGTGGCTTCCCAGAGCTAGGTGAAAATGATTAACTTATTTTTATTTGATGATGATGATGATGATGTTGTTGTTGTTGTTGTTTCAGACAGTTGTTGCCTTAGGTTTCATTCCTTCTTTTTATCCTCATTACCAGTAAAACCATTTGAGCTAATTCCCCACACTTGACAACGTATGACACGTGGCTGCCCAGAGCTAGGTGAAAATGATTAACTTATTTTTATTTGATGATGATGATGATGATGATGTTGTTGTTGTTGTTGTTGTTTCAGACAGTTGTTGCCTTAGGTTTCATTCCTTCTTTTTATCCTCATTACCAGTAAAACCAGGTAGGAGAAAAAAAAAAAAAAAGTATTGTCCTTCGAGCCGGAATTGAACCAGCGACCTAAGGATGCCAATGTGTTCCACTACAGTCCTCCGCTCTACCAGCTGAGCTATCGAAGGAAGGGTGGGAGGGTTGCTCCTTGAGGACAATACACAATTCAGCAAAAGGCTGGCAAGCTCAGCTGACTGCAGCAGTCAATAGCTGCCACCACTGTTTTTCTTCTTGTTGCCGAGTGTGCGTTAACAGTGCTTCCAGAACACAGGGGCCAGTGGCACAATGGATAGTCTGACTACACATCAGAAGATTGTAGGTTTGACTCCTGCCTGGCTCGCGACTGTTGTTGTATGCTTGTTTACCCTCAGCTTTGGAAATTTGTAGGACAGGGTTGATAAATGGCGACCTCGAGGTGTCTCTGCCTCCTTAGCGCAGTAGGTAGCGCGTCAGTCTCATAATCTGAAGGTCCTGAGTTCGATCCTCAGAGGGGGCAGCTTCTGTGTGTTTTTTTTAATAGACTATTTTACAGCTGTTGGAATGAAATCTTTGTTCCCAAGTTAGACCAGATTGAACATTTTCGAACCATTTATTAAAGAAAGAGCATCCATTAGAGAATGCAGGTATCGATCCCGCTACTTCTCGCATGCTAAACGAGCGCTCTACCATTTGAGCTAATTCCCCACATTTGACAACGTATGACACGTGGCTGCCCAGAGCTAGGTGAAAATGATTAACTTATTTTTATTTGATGATGATGATGATGATGATGTTGTTGTTGTTGTTGTTGTTGTTTCAGACAGTTGTTGCCTTAGGTTTCATTCCTTCTTTTTATCCTCATTACCAGTAAAACCAGGTAGGAGAAAAAAAAAAAAAAGTATTGTCCTTCGAGCCGGAATTGAACCAGCGACCTAAGGATGCCAATGTGTTCCACTACAGTCCTCCGCTCTACCAGCTGAGCTATCGAAGGAAGGATGGGAGGGTGGCTCTTTGAGGACAATACACAATTCAGCAAAAGGCTGGCAAGCTCAGCTGACTGCAGCAGTCAATAGCTGCCACCACTGTTTTTCTTCTTGTTGCCGAGTGTGCGTTAACAGTGCTTCCAGAACACAGGGGCCAGTGGCACAATGGATAGTCTGACTACACATCAGAAGATTGTAGGTTTGACTCCTGCCTGGCTCGCGACTGTTGTTGTATGCGTGTTTTCCCTCAGCTTTGGAAATTTGTAGGACAGGGTTGATAAATGGCGACCTCGAGGTGTCTCTGCCTCCTTAGCGCAGTAGGTAGCGCGTCAGTCTCATAATCTGAAGGTCCTGAGTTCGATCCTCAGAGGGGGCAGCTTCTGTGTGTGTTTTTTAATAGACTATTTTACAGCTGTTGGAATGAAATCTTTGTTCCCAAGTAAGACCAGATTGAACATTTTCGAACCATTTATTAAAGAAAGAGCATCCATTGGAGAATGCAGGTATCGATCCCGCTACTTCTCGCATGCTAAACGAGCGCTCTACCATTTGAGCTAATTCCCCACATTTGACAACGTATGACACGTGGCTGCCCAGAGCTAGGTGAAAATGATTAACTTATTTTTATTTGATGATGATGATGATGATGATGTTGTTGTTGTTGTTGTTGTTGTTTCAGACAGTTGTTGCCTTAGGTTTCATTCCTTCTTTTTATCCTCATTACCAGTAAAACCATTTGAGCTAATTCCCAACACTTGACAACGTATGACACGTGGCTTCCCAGAGCTAGGTGAAAATGATTAACTTATTTTTATTTGATGATGATGATGATGATGTTGTTGTTGTTGTTGTTGTTGTTGTTTCAGACAGTTGTTGCCTTAGGTTTCATTCCTTCTTTTTATCCTCATTACCAGTAAAACCATTTGAGCTAATTCCCCACACTTGACAACGTATGACACGTGGCTGCCCAGAGCTAGGTGAAAATGATTAACTTATTTTTATTTGATGATGATGATGATGATGATGTTGTTGTTGTTGTTGTTGTTGTTTCAGACAGTTGTTGCCTTAGGTTTCATTCCTTCTTTTTATCCTCATTACCAGTAAAACCATTTGAGCTAATTCCCAACACTTGACAACGTATGACACGTGGCTTCCCAGAGCTAGGTGAAAATGATTAACTTATTTTTATTTGATGATGATGATGATGATGTTGTTGTTGTTGTTGTTTCAGACAGTTGTTGCCTTAGGTTTCATTCCTTCTTTTTATCCTCATTACCAGTAAAACCATTTGAGCTAATTCCCCACACTTGACAACGTATGACACGTGGCTGCCCAGAGCTAGGTGAAAATGATTAACTTATTTTTATTTGATGATGATGATGATGATGATGTTGTTGTTGTTGTTGTTGTTGTTTCAGACAGTTGTTGCCTTAGGTTTCATTCCTTCTTTTTATCCTCATTACCAGTAAAACCAGGTAGGAGAAAAAAAAAAAAAAGTATTGTCCTTCGAGCCGGAATTGAACCAGCGACCTAAGGATGCCAATGTGTTCCACTACAGTCCTCCGCTCTACCAGCTGAGCTATCGAAGGAAGGATGGGAGGGTGGCTCTTTGAGGACAATACACAATTCAGCAAAAGGCTGGCAAGCTCAGCTGACTGCAGCAGTCAATAGCTGCCACCACTGTTTTTCTTCTTGTTGCCGAGTGTGCGTTAACAGTGCTTCCAGAACACAGGGGCCAGTGGCACAATGGATAGTCTGACTACACATCAGAAGATTGTAGGTTTGACTCCTGCCTGGCTCGCGACTGTTGTTGTATGCGTGTTTTCCCTCAGCTTTGGAAATTTGTAGGACAGGGTTGATAAATGGCGACCTCGAGGTGTCTCTGCCTCCTTAGCGCAGTAGGTAGCGCGTCAGTCTCATAATCTGAAGGTCCTGAGTTCGATCCTCAGAGGGGGCAGCTTCTGTGTGTGTTTTTTAATAGACTATTTTACAGCTGTTGGAATGAAATCTTTGTTCCCAAGTAAGACCAGATTGAACATTTTCGAACCATTTATTAAAGAAAGAGCATCCATTGGAGAATGCAGGTATCGATCCCGCTACTTCTCGCATGCTAAACGAGCGCTCTACCATTTGAGCTAATTCCCCACACTTGACAACGTATGACACGTGGCTGCCCAGAGCTAGGTGAAAATGATTAACTTATTTTTATTTGATGATGATGATGATGATGATGTTGTTGTTGTTGTTGTTGTTGTTTCAGACAGTTGTTGCCTTAGGTTTCATTCCTTCTTTTTATCCTCATTACCAGTAAAACCATTTGAGCTAATTCCCAACACTTGACAACGTATGACACGTGGCTTCCCAGAGCTAGGTGAAAATTAACTTATTTTTATTTGATGATGATGATGATGATGTTGTTGTTGTTGTTGTTTCAGACAGTTGTTGCCTTAGGTTTCATTCCTTCTTTTTATCCTCATTACCAGTAAAACCATTTGAGCTAATTCCCCACACTTGACAACGTATGACACGTGGCTGCCCAGAGCTAGGTGAAAATGATTAACTTATTTTTATTTGATGATGATGATGATGATGATGTTGTTGTTGTTGTTGTTGTTGTTTCAGACAGTTGTTGCCTTAGGTTTCATTCCTTCTTTTTATCCTCATTACCAGTAAAACCATTTGAGCTAATTCCCAACACTTGACAACGTATGACACGTGGCTTCCCAGAGCTAGGTGAAAATGATTAACTTATTTTTATTTGATGATGATGATGATGATGTTGTTGTTGTTGTTGTTTCAGACAGTTGTTGCCTTAGGTTTCATTCCTTCTTTTTATCCTCATTACCAGTAAAACCATTTGAGCTAATTCCCCACACTTGACAACGTATGACACGTGGCTGCCCAGAGCTAGGTGAAAATGATTAACTTATTTTTATTTGATGATGATGATGATGATGATGTTGTTGTTGTTGTTGTTGTTGTTTCAGACAGTTGTT
>NW_026707307.1:5000-29927 GCF_902713425.1 Acipenser ruthenus
AAGCGCGTCGAATTTGTAAATTCAGTTACACAGTAATTGTTGCTTAAGTTAATATTAGTGACACAGCGACGCGCTTTTCAATTGCGCGATGTGTTCTCTCTGAAATAACATCTCGAATAACGAATCTCTTTTAAACTCTGAAGCGTGCGTGGGTTCAGTAAACGAGCTCACCTGGGTCGGCACTCGCTCCGGTTCCGGGCGTGCAGCGCAGAGATGCAAACAAATGAACAGACACTGGAGCTGCGGGTCGCTGAAACACGGGCTCTGCTGCCCTCTGGCGGTTTGTGGTCGAATAACACCCTATAATTAATAACAATTATAATAATAATGACTCCCATTATTTTTAAAATTGTCAATACTTGTTAGGACCCTGAGAATATGGTACATTAAATATTGACAATATTGCTGATATATTGTATTCTAGAGATATGCTCATATAGACAGAGATTTAAAAAAAACACACATTATTTTGATATTTAATATGTATTTAGCGTTCCTTTCTTTCCCAGTAATACATTCGTGATGTTTATTAGGTTTAGAGTTGATGAAAAGGATCAGTAAAACCAAATATTATTGAAAATAACTTGATAAAGTATCATTGAATATGCAGTAATAATCATAATTAGTTATGCGATTATTCTCCGGTTAAAATGCAAAAAAATGAGAGCCCAGGAGGGACTAATATAATAAAACAAATACCAATTTTAAAAAGAATTATAACTACATTAGAATTTAAAGACTCTTAATCGGTCTCCTGCTTCTCTAACGCGCCTCCTCGCTGCGCTGTTAAGCGTAGTCTGTATATATTTTTTTAGTATCTGCTGCCGCCTTGTGGTCAAAAGTGAAACTGCATCCCGTTTATTCACACAGTGACGGGCAATGAGGTCCATGACAGCGACCTGTGAACCTTCACCCTTTCATGCGTGACGTTTTGAAACTAGCGTCCGCCTCCCTTATTTTAAACTCTTACTTCAGTAACACCAAAACAAACTTTGTGAACCTCAACAGCAAACATTCCTTGCTTAATGGCTTCAGTTTATTTATTGATTTATTTTTTAATTCTGTTTAAACGCTGATATTATTCAACAGCCCCCTGGTGGTCAACTGGAGCATCACAGCGTGTCTCTCATAATTGTACTGAATTGAATTTCACTCCCTTGAGTTTTCACAATGCTCCGCTAATGCTGTGTGAATTATGAATCATCACCCTGTATACAAAACTGTGCAAACGGGCCTCCTTAGGATTTGAGACACACACACTAACAAAAAGACCCACCCACCTTGATACACCGATACCCAACACACACACTGACACACACACACTAACACACACACCAATACCCTCACACACACACTAACACACACACTGACACACACACCCCAATACACCAATACCCTAACACACCGATAACCTAACACACACACTTTCGGACACATACACACACTTTGGATACACTGACACACACACACACTCTCGGATACGCTGACACACACACACACACACACACACACACACACACACACACACACACACTCTCTGATACACTGACACACACACACACACACACACTCGGATACACCGACACACACACACACACACACACACACACACACTCTCTCTCTCTCTCGGATACACTGACACACACACACCAGGAGAGTTCAGGTTAAACAGTTTATTTGTATTTTTTAAAATCATCACTCTTGTTACAGTGAACCACGTCCTTAACTGGGCTGGTGACGTGCAGAAGGGAGTCGAGAGACCTCGACACACAAGGAGAAGAGGTTTGAAGAAACGAAACTCATTAACAAACTGACAGGAAGGTTACGTAATCATTTCTAAAACACAGCGACCATCGAAGAAGCTCTGAGAGAGGCTGGGGGGGCGGCTGCACGGATTCAGAATTCATTCAAAAAAATATTTAATTTCAGGAATTCTATCCTGGTTTTTATTAAGAACACTCTAAAACCCTTTTCATTTTAATCCATAAAAACAGACCCCCCAAAAAAACGCTTTTGTTAAATAGCCATGAGATGGAAAAACGTCATGTATTTAACCAAATTGACTGAAAAAGATTTCAATTCCTGACAAAAGAAATAGACATTATGAGATTATTATTATGCTATATTAATAGCTATTTCCTGTGCAGTCGTACCCCAGCCTTCTCAATACATTGGAACAGCAGTAAATGGAGCTTAATTTATTTATTTTTACAAAACTTTGATTCACCATCAATTATGTATTTACTTTATTTAAAAGGAGAACAATTTAAAAGCCAGCCCTCAGCCGCAGAGAGGAAGCGAAAGCCATCAAGTCATTAAAAGTGAAAAAAACAAACGCTCTCCAGAGATCAAATGTGCCGAACCCTCCCGCCAAACCCAACAGGGTTCACTGTTCACTCCCAGCTTAATGCAAACTAAAAAGAATTAGAGAAATGCACTGATGTTATTACTATTATTATCATTGACATTATTAATACGCAGCAGTGTGATTACATTTCATTCGAAAATACAAAAATAGGGCGCATTATATTAACAAAACAAAAAAAAAAAAACCTCAATCTTATTATCAATCGTATCCATTATTTTGAGATACTTTTCAGGACTCTGACTCATTTCATTTCTACACAAGGCACTTTAATTCTGTACTGAGGGAGAGGGAGAGGGAGAGGGGAGAGAGAGGGAGAGGGAGAGGGAGAGGAGAGAGGAGAGGGAGAGGGGGAGAGAGAGGGAGAGGGAGAATATAGTTGATAAAAGTTAATTTCTTTTTATGTACAAAACAAAATAAAAAATAAAGGGTGTATTAAATCAGGGTCCACAAGTCCAGTCCTCGAAGTCTGTAAGCCCCCCGGTGTTTGTTCCACCCGTACCCCTAAATTCTGTAAGTTAAGAATTATTTGTCTTTTAATCCAGGTTCATTTACTTAATGTCCCCCCCCCCCCCCCCCCCCTCCGGTAATAAAATCAATGTCACTTCTTATTAATTAAAACCCTCCTCGGCCAGACTCCCAGACCTCAATGGCTGGATTTGCACACCCCTCTCATGGCTGAATCGTCATTTCTATTTACACAATTACTTCTTGGACACGGCCAGCTCGATCTTGGGGAGTTTGAACCCCGCCCTGGTCCCGCTGTCGCTGCTGGACGTAGAGGACACCCGCGACGCCTTCTTGGAACCCAGAGACACCTCAGCCTCTCCCTCCTCGCTGAACGTCACCTCATACGAGCCCTTGGACTTGGACCCGAGGCCGCCGAAGGTCCCGAATTTCGACTTGCCCTTCTTCCCTTTCCCCTTCACGCCTCCTTCCAGGGAGAAGTCCCCCCCTTCCGCCTCCAGGTGCCCGGAGGGGGAGGAGGGCGAGGCCAGGTTGGCATCGTCGCTGAGAGAGGAGGACCTGTGCCGGTGTTTCTTGAAGAGATCCAGCGATGCCGACTTGCCTTTAGGAGACATGGAGCCTCCGGCCAGCTCCAGCTCCGGTCCCTCCAGGCTGATATCCGGAGTGCTTCCCTTGGACTTTGATTTCTGGAAGAACTTGGGCATCTTGATTTTGCCCTTTCCTGCGCCGCTGCTCTTCACCTCCATGCCCGGGGAGCTGAGCTGACCTTTGACTTTGGGACTCTTGATCTCCAGCTCTCCTGCTGCTCCCACCTTCCCCAGGTCTAGCCCTGCTCCCCCGACATCTACCCCCACCTCTGGGCCCTCCAGCTCGGGCGCGGGGTCTCCGAACCTCGGCACCTTCAAATTCGTGAAGGTCATCTTTCCATAGTCCACCTTGCCAAAGTCAAACGCCCCGCCCGAGGATTCCACTTCTACTTTGGGGCCCCCGAGGTCCACGCTCGGCCCTTTAACGCTCACGTCGGGGGAGCCCAAGTTCACCCCGAAGCCAGAGCCGTCGATTTTGGGTCCCTTCAGATTGACGTCCAGGTCCGGTTTGGACCCAGACAAACCCCCGGATGGCGTTTTGATCTTGCCCCCTTCGATGCTGAGGTCTGCTCCGGGAAGCTTCCCCTCAATGCGAGAGCCCTTGACATTGACATCCACGTCGGGACCTTCTAGTTTGGGGCTCCCAAAACCAAATTTCGGCATCTTGAATTTCGATTTCTTCACTTTACCCTCCGGGCACTCCAGCTCAATTTCTGGGGTCTTGACGTCAATGGCGGGACCCTTCACGTCGACCTTGGGTCCCTCGAAGTCAGCCTTTAACCCAGGGCCTGAAACATCTCCCTTGGGGAGCTTGACTTTCACGTCTGAGCCTTCCACAGTAGGGAGTTTGATGCCAAACTTTGGAACTTTTAATTTGGGAATTTTCAATTCCAGCCCTTCCACGTCAACATCAGGAGCGTTGACGTCCACCTTCGGCCCTTTGAAGTCTCCTGAAACACCCACACCTCCCTTCACCTTCGGCCCTTTGAAGTCTCCTGAAACATCCACACCTCCCTTCACCTTCGGCCCTTTCAGATTCACATCAATATCAGGCATTGAGATTCCGGGACCCTTGATCTTTCCACTTGGACCCTCGAAGTCAACATCAGGAGCCTCAATGCCAACCCTCGGTCCTTTGAGGTCACCTTCCACCTTCGGTCCTTTCAGATTGAAATCCATACTTGGCATTTCGATGTTGGGTCCAGAAATGGTTGGCATCTTGAATCCAGGACCCTTGATTTTGCCTTCAGGGCCCTCAATGTCAATATCAGGAGCATCAATGTCTATCTTCGGCCCTTTGAGGTCACCTTCCACCTTCGGTCCTTTCAGATTGAAGTCCATGCTTGGCATTTTGATGTTGGGTCCAGAAAGGGTTGGCATCTTAAACCCGGGACCTTTCACCTTCCCCTCGGGGCTTTCAACATCCACATCCAGTCCTTCCACATGGACCTTCGGGCCTTTGACGTTGAGATCTGCGTCTCCTTTTACCTGTGGTCCCTTGAGGTTGAGATTGAAGTCGGGGGCGGAGATGTCGGGCCCACTCAAGTTCATAGACGGCATCTTGAACTTGGGACCCTTAATCTTCCCTTCGGGGCCCTCCAAGCTGACATCGGGGGCCTTGACGTTCACATCCCCAGAAACATCCAGATTGCCTTGCGGGCCTTTGAGATTGAGGTCTACATCCGGTCCCTTGAGTTTGGGGCCGGACATGTGAAATTTGGGCATTTTCATCTTGGGCTTTTTCAGCTTGGCGTCGGGCCCCTCGATGCCGACATCGGGGAGGTCCACATCAGGGGTCTTCATTTCAGCCTTCAAGTTTGGAGACTGCAGGTCAGCGTCGGGGGTCTTCAGTCCTCCTTCGACCTTGGGGCCGGAGAGAGAAGCGTCGCCCTTCATCCTGGGGGATTTAATATCAAACTCGACGTCCGGGAAGTGGAATTTCCAAGGTTTCTTGACCTTTGCCCCCTTCACCTCGAGGTCCGGGGAGCTGACGCTCACGTCGAGGTCGGGCTTCTTCACCTTCCCTTTCCCTTTGGGCATCTTCAACTTGCCCTTCTTTCCTTTCAGGTCAACGTTGAGGTCAGGTGCGTCGAGGCTGAGGTCGCCTTCAGGGGGAATGACATCCATCGACGGAGACTTCACGTTCGCTTTGGCACCTTTCAGCCCCAAACCAAACTTGGGCTTCTTGAATTTTGGCATTTTAATGTTGCCCTCAGGACCCGAGATGTTGACATCTGGAGCGTTGATGTCTAGGTCAGCGCTGGGAGCTTTTACATCGATTTTGGGTCCTTTGACATCCAGGTCCATTCCTGGGACCTTTATATCGCCTTCAATTTTAGGACCAGAGAGGCTCAGGTCTCCAGAAGGAATATTTGCACCCATGTCTCCCTTCACCTTCGGTCCTTTCAGATTGAAATCCATGCTTGGCATTTTGATATTGGGTCCAGAAATGGTTGGCATTTTGAATCCGGGACCCTTGATCTTGCCTTCAGGGCCCTCAATGTCAATATCAGGAGCATCAATGTCTATCTTTGGCCCTTTGATATCAATGTCTCCTTTGGGTAGATTCAAATCTACATCTGGGCCTTCAACTTTAGGACCTTTGATTCCAAACTTGGGCATTTTGAATTTGGGCATTTTGAATCCTCCTTCAACATCAACATCTGGCCCCTCGATATTCACATCCGGAGCATCAATATCTACCTCCGGCCCTTTGAGGTCACCTTCCACCTTCGGTCCTTTCAGATTGAAATCCATACTTGGCATTTTGATATTTGGCCCAGAAATGGTTGGCATCTTGAATCCGGGACCCTTAATTTTGCCTTCAGGGCCCTCAATGTCAATATCAGGAGCATCAATATCTACCTTTGGCCCTTTGAGGTCACCTTCCACCTTCGGTCCTTTCAGATTGAAGTCCATACTTGGCATCTTGATATTTGGCCCAGATATTTTGGGCATCTTGAATCCGGGACCTTTGATCTTGCCTTCAGGGCCCTCAATGTCAATATCAGGAGCATCAATGTCTAGCTTTGGTCCTTTGAGGTCACCTTCCACCTTCGGTCCTTTCAAATTGAAATCCATGCTTGGCATTTTGATGTTGGGTCCAGAAATGGTTGGCATTTTGAATCCGGGACCTTTGATCTTGCCTTCAGGGCCCTCAATGTCAATATCAGGAGCATCAATGTCTATCTTTGGCCCTTTGATATCAATGTCTCCTTTGGGTAGATTCAAATCTACATCTGGGCCTTCAACTTTAGGACCTTTGATTCCAAACTTGGGCATTTTGAATTTGGGCATTTTAAATCCTCCTTCAACATCAACATCTGGCCCCTCGATATTCACATCCGGAGCATCAATATCTACCTTCGGCCCTTTGAGGTCACCTTCCACCTTCGGTCCTTTCAGATTGAAATCCATACTTGGCATTTTGATGTTGGGTCCAGAAATGGTTGGCATCTTGAATCCAGGACCCTTGATCTTGCCTTCAGGGCCCTCAATGTCAATATCTGGAGCATCAATGTCTACCTTTGGCCCTTTGAGGTCACCTTCCACCTTCGGTCCTTTCAGATTGAAGTCCATACTTGGCATCTTGATATTTGGCCCAGATATTTTGGGCATCTTGAATCCGGGACCTTTGATCTTGCCTTCAGGGCCCTCAATGTCAATATCAGGAGCTTCAATATCTACCTTTGGCCCTTTGAGGTCACCTTCCACCTTCGGTCCTTTCAGATTGAAATCCATACTTGGCATTTTGATGTTGGGTCCAGAAATGGTTGGCATCTTGAATCCAGGACCCTTGATTTTGCCTTCAGGGCCCTCAATGTCAATATCTGGAGCATCAATGTCTACCTTTGGCCCTTTGAGGTCACCTTCCACCTTCGGTCCTTTCAGATTGAAGTCCATACTTGGCATCTTGATATTTGGCCCAGATATTTTGGGCATCTTGAATCCGGGACCTTTGATCTTGCCTTCAGGGCCCTCAATGTCAATATCTGGAGCATCAATGTCTACCTTTGGCCCTTTGAGGTCACCTTCCACCTTCGGTCCTTTCAGATTGAAGTCCATACTTGGCATCTTGATATTTGGCCCAGAAAGTTTGGGCATCTTGAATCCGGGACCTTTGATCTTGCCTTCAGGGCCCTCAATGTCAATATCTGGAGCATCAATGTCTACCTTTGGCCCTTTGATATCAATGTCTCCTTTGGGTAGATTCACATCTACATCTGGGCCTTCAACTTTAGGACCTTTGATTCCAAACTTGGGCATTTTGAATTTGGGCATTTTGAATCCTCCTTCAATATCAACATCTGGCCCCTCGATATTTACATCCGGAGCATCAATGTCTACCTTTGGCCCTTTGAGGTCACCTTCCACCTTCGGTCCTTTCAGATTGAAGTCCATACTTGGCATCTTGATATTTGGCCCAGATATTTTGGGCATCTTGAATCCGGGACCTTTGATCTTGCCTTCAGGGCCCTCAATGTCAATATCAGGAGCTTCAATATCTACCTTTGGCCCTTTGAGGTCACCTTCCACCTTCGGTCCTTTCAGATTGAAGTCCATACTTGGCATCTTGATATTTGGCCCAGATATTTTGGGCATCTTGAATCCGGGACCTTTGATCTTGCCTTCAGGGCCCTCAATGTCAATATCAGGAGCTTCAATATCTACTTTTGGCCCTTTGAGGTCACCTTCCACCTTCGGTCCTTTCAGGTTGAAATCCATACTTGGCATCTTGATATTTGGCCCAGAAATGGTTGGCATCTTGAATCCAGGACCCTTGATCTTGCCTTCAGGACACTGAATATCAATATCAGGTGTGTCAATGTCTATCTTTGGCCCTTTGATATCAATGTCTCCTTTGGGTAGATTCACATCTACATCTGGGCCTTCAACTTTAGGACCTTTGATTCCAAACTTGGGCATTTTGAATTTGGGCATTTTGAATCCTCCTTCAACATCAACATCTGGCCCCTCGATATTCACATCCGGAGCATCAATATCTACCTTCGGCCCTTTGAGGTCACCTTCCACCTTCGGTCCTTTCAGATTGAAATCCATACTTGGCATTTTGATGTTGGGTCCAGAAATGGTTGGCATCTTGAATCCAGGACCCTTGATTTTGCCTTCAGGGCCCTCAATGTCAATATCAGGAGCTTCAATATCTACTTTTGGCCCTTTGAGGTCGCCTTCCACCTTCGGTCCTTTCAGATTGAAATCCATACTTGGCATTTTGATGTTGGGTCCAGAAATGGTTGGCATCTTGAATCCGGGACCCTTGATTTTGCCTTCAGGGCCCTCAATGTCAATATCAGGAGCATCAATGTCTATCTTTGGCCCTTTGAGGTCACCTTCCACCTTCGGTCCTTTCAGATTGAAATCCATACTTGGCATTTTGATGTTGGGTCCAGAAATGGTTGGCATCTTGAATCCAGGACCCTTGATTTTGCCTTCAGGGCCCTCAATGTCAATATCTGGAGCATCAATGTCTACCTTTGGCCCTTTGAGGTCACCTTCCACCTTCGGTCCTTTCAGATTGAAGTCCATACTGGGCATTTTGATATTTGGCCCAGAAATTTTGGGCATCTTGAATCCGGAACCTTTGATCTTGCCTTCAGGGCCCTCAATGTCAATATCAGGTGTGTCAATGTCTATCTTTGGCCCTTTGAGGTCAATGTCTCCTTTGGGTAGATTCACATCTACATCTGGGCCTTCAATTTTAGGACCTTTGAACCCAAACTTGGGCATTTTGAATTTTGGGCTTTTCAGCTTGCCTTCTGGTCCTTCAATTTCAATATCTGGAGCATCAATATCTACCTTCGGCCCTTTGAAGTCACCTTCTATCTTTGGCTCTGAAACATCCATATCTCCCTTCACCTTCGGCCCCTTAAGATTAAATTCTACATCAGGCATTGACATTTTTGGCATCTTGAATCCGTGACCCTTGATCTTGCCTTCAGGACCCTCAATGTCAATATCAGGTGTGTCAATGTCTATCTTTGGCCCTTTGAGGTCAATGTCTCCTTTGGGTAGTTTCACATCTACATCTGGGCCTTCAACTTTAGGGCCTTTGAACCCAAACTTGGGCATTTTGAATTTGGGCATTTTGAATCCTCCTTCCGGCCCTTTGACATCAACATCTGGCCCGTCAATATTCACATCCGGAGATTTAATGTCTACTTTTGGCCCTTTGATGTCACCTTCTATCTTTGGACCTTTGATGTTAATGTCACCTTTGGGTAGATTCACATCTACATCTGGGCCCTCAACTTTAGGGCCTTTGAACCCAAACTTGGGCATTTTGAATTTGGGCATTTTGAATCCTCCTTCTGGCCCTTTGACATCAATATCTGGTGCCTCAAGATTCACATCAGGGCCTTTAATGTCTACTTTTGGCCCTTTGATGTCTCCTTCAATCTTTGGCACAGAAACATCTACACCTCCTTTCACCTTTGGACCTTTCAGGTTAAAGTCTACATCAGGCATTGAAATGTTGGGTCCAGATATTTTGGGAATTTTGAATTTTGGGCTTTTCAGCTTGCCTTCAGGGCCCTCAACGTCAATATCTGGAGCATCAATGTCTAGCTTTGGCCCTTTGAGGTCACCTTCCACCTTCGGTCCTTTCAGATTGAAATCCATACTTGGCATTTTGATATTGGGTCCAGAAATGGTTGGCATCTTGAATCCGGGACCCTTGATCTTGCCTTCAGGGCCCTCAATGTCAATATCTGGAGCATCAATGTCTAGCTTTGGCCCTTTGAGGTCACCTTCCACCTTCGGTCCTTTCAGATTGAAATCCATACTTGGCATTTTGATGTTGGGTCCAGAAATGGTTGGCATCTTGAATCCAGGACCCTTGATCTTGCCTTCAGGGCCCTCAATGTCAATATCTGGAGCATCAATGTCTACCTTTGGCCCTTTGAGGTCACCTTCCACCTTCGGTCCTTTCAGATTGAAGTCCATACTTGGCATCTTGATATTTGGCCCAGATATTTTGGGCATCTTGAATCCGGGACCTTTGATCTTGCCTTCAGGGCCCTCAATGTCAATATCAGGAGCTTCAATATCTACCTTTGGCCCTTTGAGGTCACCTTCCACCTTCGGTCCTTTCAGATTGAAGTCCATACTTGGCATCTTGATATTTGGCCCAGATATTTTGGGCATCTTGAATCCGGGACCTTTGATCTTGCCTTCAGGGCCCTCAATGTCAATATCAGGAGCTTCAATATCTACCTTTGGCCCTTTGAGGTCACCTTCCACCTTCGGTCCTTTCAGATTGAAATCCATACTTGGCATTTTGATGTTGGGTCCAGAAATGGTTGGCATCTTGAATCCAGGACCCTTGATCTTGCCTTCAGGGCCCTCAATGTCAATATCAGGAGCTTCAATATCTACCTTTGGCCCTTTGAGGTCACCTTCCACCTTCGGTCCTTTCAGGTTGAAATCCACACTTGGCATCTTGATATTTGGCCCAGATATTTTGGGCATCTTGAATCCGGGACCTTTGATCTTGCCTTCAGGGCCCTCAATGTCAATATCAGGAGCTTCAATATCTACCTTTGGCCCTTTGAGGTCACCTTCCACCTTCGGTCCTTTCAGATTGAAATCCATACTTGGCATTTTGATATTTGGCCCAGTAATTTTGGGCATCTTGAATCCGGGACCTTTGATCTTGCCTTCAGGGCCCTCAATGTCAATATCAGGTGTGTCAATGTCTACCTTTGGCCCTTTGATATCAATGTCTCCTTTGGGTAGATTCACATCTACATCTGGGCCTTCAACTTTAGGACCTTTGAACCCAAACTTGGGCATTTTGATGTTGGGTCCAGAAATGGTTGGCATCTTGAATCCGGGACCCTTGATCTTGCCTTCAGGGCCCTCAATGTCAATATCAGGAGCTTCAATGTCTACCTTTGGCCCTTTGAGATCACCTTCCACCTTCGGTCCTTTCAGATTGAAATCCATACTCGGCATTTTGATGTTGGGTCCAGAAATGGTTGGCATCTTGAAACCAGGACCCTTGATCTTGCCTTCAGGGCCCTCAATGTCAATATCAGGTGTGTCAATGTCTATCTTCGGCCCTTTGATATCAATGTCTCCTTTGGGTAGATTCACATCTACATCTGGGCCTTCAACTTTAGGACCTTTGAAACCAAACTTGGGCATTTTGAATTTAGGCATTTTGAATCCTCCTTCTGGTCCTTCAATGTCAAGATCTGGAGCATCAATATCTACCTTCGGCCCTTTGAAGTCGCCTTCTATCTTTGGCCCTGAAACATCCATATCTCCCTTCACCTTCGGCCCTTTCAGATTAAAGTCTACATCAGGCATTGAGATTTTTGGCATCTTGAATCCGTGACCCTTGATCTTGCCTTCAGGACCCTCAATGTCAATATCAGGAGCTTCAATGTCTAGCTTTGGTCCTTTGATATCAATGTCTCCTTTGGGTAGATTCACATCTACATCTGGGCCTTCAACTTTAGGACCTTTGAACCCAAACTTGGGCATTTTGATGTTGGGTCCAGAAATGGTTGGCATCTTGAATCCGGGACCCTTGATCTTGCCTTCAGGACCCTCAATGTCAAAATCAGGAGCATCAAAGTCTACCTTTGGCCCTTTGAGGTCACCTTCCACCTTCGGTCCTTTCAGATTGAAATCCACACTCGGCATTTTGATGTTGGGTGCAGAAATGGTTGGCATCTTGAATCCGGGACCTTTGATCTTGCCTTCAGGACCCTCAATGTCAAAATCAGGAGCATCAAAGTCTACCTTTGGCCCTTTGAGATCACCTTCCACCTTCGGTCCTTTCAGATTGAAATCCACACTCGGCATTTTGATGTTGGGTCCAGAAATGGTTGGCATCTTGAAACCAGGACCCTTGATCTTGCCTTCAGGACCCTCAATGTCAATATCAGGAGCATCAAAGTCTACCTTTGGCCCTTTGAGGTCACCTTCCACCTTCGGTCCTTTCAGATTGAAATCCACACTCGGCATTTTGATGTTGGGTCCAGAAATGGTTGGCATCTTGAAACCAGGACCCTTGATCTTGCCTTCAGGGCCCTCAATGTCAATATCAGGTGTGTCAATGTCTATCTTCGGCCCTTTGATATCAATGTCTCCTTTGGGTAGATTCACATCTACATCTGGGCCTTCAACTTTAGGACCTTTGAAACCAAACTTGGGCATTTTGAATTTAGGCATTTTGAATCCTCCTTCTGGTCCTTCAATGTCAAGATCTGGAGCATCAATATCTACCTTCGGCCCTTTGAAGTCGCCTTCTATCTTTGGCCCTGAAACATCCATATCTCCCTTCACCTTCGGCCCTTTCAGATTAAAGTCTACATCAGGCATTGACATTTTTGGCATCTTGAATCCGTGACCCTTGATCTTGCCTTCAGGACCCTCAATGTCAATATCAGGAGCTTCAATGTCTAACTTTGGCCCTTTGATGTCACCTTCCACCTTCGGTCCTTTCAGATTGAAATCCATACTCGGCATTTTGATATTTGGTCCAGAAATTTTGGGCATCTTGAATCCGGGACCCTTGATCTTGCCTTCAGGACCCTCAATGTCAATATCAGGAGCTTCAATGTCTAGCTTTGGCCCTTTGATGTCACCTTCAACCTTCGGTCCTTTCAGATTGAAATCCATACTCGGCATTTTGATGTTGGGTCCAGAAATGGTTGGCATCTTGAAACCAGGACCCTTAATCTTGCCATCAGGGCCCTTAATGTCAATATCTGGATGACCAATGTCCATCTTTGGCCCTTTGATGTCACCTTCTATCTTTGGCACTGAAACATCCATATCTCCCTTCACCTTCGGCCCTTTCAGATTAAAGTCTACATCAGGCATTGAGATTTTTGGCATCTTGAATCCGGGACCCTTGATCTTGCCTTCAGGACCCTCAATGTCAATATCAGGAGCTTCAATATCTATCTTTGGCCCTTTGATGTCACCTTCAACCTTCGGCCCTTTCAGATTGAAGTCCAGACTTGGCATTGATATGTTGGGTCCTGACATTGATGGCATCTTGAATCCGGGGCCCTTCACCTTTCCACTAGGTACCTCTATATCAACATCTGGAGCTTTCATGTCCACTTTCGGAGCTTTGAGATCACCTTCTATCTTTGGCCCTTTGATATTGATGTCTCCTTTGGGTAGATTCACATCTACATCTGGGCCTTCAACTTTAGGACCTTTGAAACCAAACTTGGGCATTTTGAATTTAGGCATTTTGAATCCTCCTTCTGGTCCTTCAATGTCAAGATCTGGAGCATCAATATCTACCTTCGGCCCTTTGAAGTCGCCTTCTATCTTTGGACCTGAAACATCCATATCTCCCTTCACCTTCGGCCCTTTCAGATTAAAGTCTACATCAGGCATTGAGATTTTTGGCATCTTGAATCCGTGACCCTTGATCTTGCCTTCAGGACCCTCAATGTCAATATCAGGAGCTTCAATGTCTAACTTTGGCCCTTTGATGTCACCTTCCACCTTCGGTCCTTTCAGATTGAAATCCACACTTGGCATTTTGATGTTGGGTCCAGAAATGGTTGGCATCTTGAATCCAGGACCTTTGATCTTGCCTTCAGGACCCTCAATGTCAATATCAGGTGTGTCAATGTCTATCTTTGGCCCTTTGATATCAATGTCTCCTTTGGGTAGATTCACATCTACATCTGGGCCTTCAACTTTAGGACCTTTGAAACCAAACTTGGGCATTTTAATGTTGGGTCCAGAAATTGTAGGCATCTTGAAACCAGGACCCTTGATCTTGCCTTCAGGACCCTCAATGTCAATATCAGGAGCTTCAATGTCTAACTTTGGCCCTTTGATGTCACCTTCCACCTTCGGTCCTTTCAGATTGAAATCCACACTTGGCATTTTGATGTTGGGTCCAGAAATGGTTGGCATCTTGAATCCGGGTCCCTTGATCTTGCCTTCAGGACCCTCAATGTTAATATCAGGAGTGTCAATGTCTACTTTCGGAGCTTTGAGGTCACCTTCTATCTTTGGCCCTTTGATGTTAATGTCTCCTTTGGGTAGATTCACATCTACATCTGGGCCTTCAATGTTGGGACCTTTGATTCCAAACTTTGGCATTTTGATTTTCGGCATTTTGAATCCGCCCGATCCTTCGATATCAACATCTGGAGCTTCTAAGTCAACCTGTGGCCCTTTAATGTCTATCTTTGGCCCTTTGAGGTCACCTTCTATCTTTGGCACTGAAACGTCCACATCTCCCTTCACCTTCGGCCCTTTCAGATTGAAGTCCAGGCTTGGCATGGATATGTTGGGTCCTGACACTGATGGCATCTTGAATCCGGGACCCTTCACCTTTCCACTAGGTACCTCTATATCAACATCTGGAGCTTTGATGTCCACTTTCGGAGCTTTGAGATCACCTTCTATCTGTGGCCCTTTGATGTTAATGTCTCCTTTGGGTAGATTCACATCTACATCTGGGCCTTCAACTTTAGGACCTTTGAAACCAAACTTGGGCATTTTGAATTTGGGCATTTTGAATCCTCCTTCTGGTCCTTCAATGTCAACATCTGGAGCATCAATATCTACCTTCGGCCCTTTGAAGTCGCCTTCTATCTTTGGCACTGAAACGTCCACATCTCCCTTCACCTTCGGCCCTTTCAGATTAAAGTCTACATCAGGCATTGAGATTTTTGGCATCTTGAATCCGTGACCCTTGATCTTGCCTTCAGGACCCTCAATGTCAATATCAGGAGCTTCAATGTCTAACTTTGGCCCTTTGATGTCACCTTCAACCTTCGGTCCTTTCAGATTGAAGTCCAGGCTTGGCATTGATATGTTGGGTCCTGACACTGATGGCATCTTGAATCCGGGACCCTTCACCTTTCCACTAGGTACCTCTATATCAACATCTGGAGCTTTGATGTCCACTTTCGGAGCTTTGAGATCACCTTCTATCTTTGGCCCTTTGATATCAATGTCTCCTTTGGGTAGATTCACATCTACATCTGGGCCTTCAACTTTAGGACCTTTGATTCCAAACGTAGGCATTTTGAATTTGGGCATTTTGAATCCGCCCGATCCTTCGATATCAACATCTGGAGCTTCTAAGTCAACCTGTGGCCCTTTAATGTCTATCTTTGGCCCTTTGAGGTCACCTTCTATCTTTGGCACTGAAACGTCCACATCTCCCTTCACCTTCGGTCCTTTCAGATTGAAGTCCAGGCTAGGCATTTTTAGATCTGGTCCAGAAATGGTTGGCATTTTGAACCCAGGACCCTTAATCTTGCCGTCAGGACCCTTAATGTCAATATCTGGATGACCAACGTCCACTTTTGGCCCTTTGAGGTCACCTTCTATCTTTGGCACTGAAACGTCCACATCTCCCTTCACCTTCGGCCCTTTCAGATTGAAGTCCAGGCTTGGCATTGATATGTTGGGTCCTGACACTGATGGCATCTTGAATCCGGGACCCTTCACCTTTCCACTAGGTACCTCTATATCAACATCTGGAGCTTTGATGTCCACTTTCGGAGCTTTGAGATCACCTTCTATCTTCGGCCCTTTGATATCAATGTCTCCTTTGGGTAGATTCACATCTACATCTGGACCTTCAACTTTAGGACCTTTGAAACCAAACGTAGGCATTTTGATTTTCGGCATTTTGAATCCGCCCGATCCTTCGATATCAACATCTGGAGCTTCAAAGTCAACCTGTGGCCCTTTAATGTCTATCTTTGGCCCTTTGAGGTCACCTTCTATCTTTGGCACTGAAACGTCCACATCTCCCTTCACCTTCGGCCCTTTCAGATTGAAGTCCAGGCTAGGCATTTTTAGATCTGGTCCAGAAATGGTTGGCATTTTGAACCCAGGACCCTTAATCTTGCCATCAGGACCCTTAATGTCAATATCTGGATGACCAATGTCCACTTTTGGCCCTTTGAAGTCGCCTTCTATCTTTGGCACTGAAACGTCCACATCTCCCTTCACCTTCGGCCCTTTCAGATTGAAGTCCAGACTAGGCATTTTTAGATCTGGTCCAGAAATGGTTGGCATTTTGAACCCAGGACCCTTAATCTTGCCATCAGGACCCTTAATGTCAATATCTGGATGACCAATGTCCACTTTTGGCCCTTTGAAGTCGCCTTCTATCTTTGGCACTGAAACGTCCACATCTCCCTTCACCTTCGGCCCTTTCAGATTGAAGTCCAGACTAGGCATTTTTAGATCTGGTCCAGAAATGGTTGGCATTTTGAACCCAGGACCCTTAATGTTGCCGTCAGGACCCTTAATGTCAATATCTGGATGACCAATGTCCACCTTTGGCCCTTTGAAGTCACCTTCTATCTTTGGCACTGAAACGTCCACATCTCCCTTCACCTTCGGTCCTTTCAGATTGAAGTCCAGGCTTGGCATTGATATGTTGGGTCCTGACATTGATGGCATCTTGAATCCAGGACCCTTCACCTTTCCACTAGGTACCTCTATATCAACATCTGGAGCTCTGATGTCCACCTTTGGCCCTTTGAGGTCACCTTCTATCTGTGGCCCTTTGATATTGATGTCTCCTTTGGGTAGATTCACATCTACATCTGGGCCTTCAACTTTAGGACCTTTGATTCCAAACGTAGGCATTTTGATTTTCGGCATTTTGAATCCGCCCGATCCTTCGATATCAACATCTGGGGCTTCTAAGTCAACCTGTGGCCCTTTAATGTCTATCTTTGGCCCTTTGAGGTCACCTTCTATCTTTGGCACTGAAACGTCCACATCTCCCTTCACCTTCGGCCCTTTCAGATTGAAGTCCAGGCTTGGCATTGATATGTTGGGTCCTGACACTGATGGCATCTTGAATCCAGGACCCTTCACCTTTCCACTAGGTACCTCTATATCAACATCTGGAGCTTTGATGTCCACTTTCGGAGCTTTGAGATCACCTTCTATCTTCGGCCCTTTGATATCAATGTCTCCTTTGGGTAGATTCACATCTACATCTGGGCCTTCAACTTTAGGACCTTTGATTCCAAACGTAGGCATTTTGATTTTCGGCATTTTGAATCCGCCCGATCCTTCGATATCAACATCTGGGGCTTCTAAGTCAACCTGTGGCCCTTTAATGTCTATCTGTGGCCCTTTGATGTTAATATCTCCTTTGGGTAGATTCACATCTACATCTGGTCCTTCAACTTTAGGACCTTTGATTCCAAACGTAGGCATTTTGAATTTGGGCATTTTGAATCCTCCTTCTGGTCCTTCAATATCAACATGTGGAGCATCAATGTCTACCTTCGGCCCTTTGATGTCACCTTCTATCTTCGACCCTGAAACATCCACATCTCCCTTCACCTTCTGCCCTTTCAGACTGACATCAAAATCAGGCGTCTTGAATCCGGGCCCTTTCATCTTTCCACTTGGACCCTTAATGTCAGCACCTGGTGTTTGAATGTCTATCTGTGGCCCTTTGACAACAACATTGCCTTTAGGCCCCTTAACGTCCACATCAGGGCTTTCAATTGTGGGACCAGAGATTCCGAACTTGGGCAGTTTAGGCATTTTAAACCCTCCTTCTGGTCCTTTGATGTCAACTCCTGGAGCCTCAATGCTCACACTCGGACCTTTGCAGCTGGGCAGCTTTCCTTTGAAACTTCCTTCAAGGCCTCCGATGTCAATGCCTGGTGCCTGGACGTTTACATCAGGGGCTTGGATGTCTAATGTTGGAGCTTTGATGTCTCCCTGAAGTTTGGGTCCTTTGATGTCAAAGCCAGGGACGGAGATGCCAGGCCCCGAAACAGATGAAGCATCCAGGCTCATCTTTGGAACGTTGATGTCAGCTTTCGGCAGGCTTGCACTAAAATCTGTCCCTTTGATTTCAGGGCCAGAGAATTCGACCTTGGGAGTCTTCGCATCCAGCTTGACGCCCGACATTCCGACGTTGATGCCTGGCGGTTTGACGTCTACTGTGGGCGCTTTGATATCCCCCGATATTTTAGGAGCAGAGACTTTGGCCCCTTTCAAGTTAATGTCCACTTCTGGTGCCGAGACCTTCTGTCCCGAAAGGTCCACATACGGCATGGAGAGGCCAGTCCCTTGGACTCCACCTTTGATATCAACGCTTGGGGTTTTGATCTCGACAGCAGGCATTTTAACATCTCCGCCCCCAACTGAAGTTTTAATTGTCGGGGCTTTGATGTCCACTTTGGGGCCTTTGACGTCTCCTTCCAGTTTTGGTGCCGACACAGTGAAGCCTCCTGCTCCTTTCCCATTCAGATCGAAGCCCGAGACGCTCACGGAAGGCATCTTCGGCACGTCGACGCTGGAACCCTTGAATTCCATGGTCGAAGTTTCGAGCTTCCCGTCGACCGCTCGTCCTGAAACGCCGGACCTCGTCACGTCCAATGAAGGCACCTCCACGCCTTTGCTCCTGTACGTGTAAGTCTCTGTGGTGACAGTGCCTCCCGAGTGCGCTCCCAGACTGCCGTCCAGCTTCACATCCGGTCCTTGTATCGTCGATTCCGAAAACCCGGGGACTCGGAACTTCACGGATTTCCCGTTGGAGCCTTCCACGTTCGTTCCCAGGTCAGTGGTGATGGTGGAGGTCCCGAAATCCATCTTGGGTCCCCGGATACCTCCTCCTCCTGCTCCCCAGTGCGTTTCTGTGGACCCTAACATCCTGGTGACGGTGGTGTTGGATCCTCCAGACGCCCCTCCGATGGTGAAGCCGTGTGGAACTCGGACCTGCGCTCCCGATCCGTACTGAACGTCCATCTCTGACGATTCTGAGCCGTCGTGTCGCGGAACCTTGACTTTGAATTCCGGGCTGGTGATGTCGTGGCGCTCCGATCCCGGCATGTCCACGGTGTAGGTGGTTATTTTGCGCGTCACCGTGGTAACGGTTCCACCATGCCGCTCCGTCTGCACCTCCACGCTGCTGCTCTCCGCCAGGTCCTCAGACTTGAGGCGCGGTTTGATTTTCTTTGTGTAGATCCTTCTGTAGTCCTCGTCGTCACCACTCTGGAGAAGAAGACGGAACAGAACAGAGATTCAGGAGGAGCCGCCCGCCATCAAACACTCACCACAGAGAAATACTAAACAAAATGAACGTTTCACTAGGGTTAGAAGAAGTCTCTCAGTGTCTTCAGTGCAACACAACATAGGCTCATTGACAAATAGAAACGTTTGCCATTGAATTGACACTGAAGACACTGAGAGAGACTTCTAGTGGAAACGTTTGCCATTGAATTGACACTGAAGACGCTGAGAGAGACTTCTAGTGGAAACGTTTGTTACTGACTTTAATAACGTTTCTGCATGTAGCACTGTTGAGTGTTTCATAATTAAGCATGTATGTGATGGGAATCCGTGGCTGTAATCCATGTTGATAGCCGAAGCCTGCTTCATACAAGTGTAGTAATTCATACAAGTGCAGATGTAGTAAGTGTGCCTGTTTTGGGGTGCGTCTCTCTCTCTCTCTCTCTCTTACCAGGACCATGTCTGGGCTGGATCCCCCGTAGCGGTCGAAGCTGGCCCCCATGTCGCGGGACGACCCCTCTCCTCTGGGGGACCGGCAGGGGGATTTGTCCCCGCCTTTGCGCTGCAGTTTCAGGCCCACCGTGTGCCGGTTGAGGGTCTTCAGCAGTTCGGACGTCTCCTCGGAGCTCATGTTATCGAAGTAGATGGTAGCGCCCACGATCTGGTCACCTGAGGAAGGGAAGAGAGGATCATGAATGAATACATTTACATGAATGAAAAAAAAAACCAAGCTGACAAAACGAGCGAAGGAATATAAATGAATGGAAATGCATAAATTAAATAAATATCTGAACGAGCGAGCGAATGAGCACGAGAGAGTGAGAGCGCGTGCGAGTGTGAGAATGTGTGTGCGCGCGAGTGTGAGAACGTGTGTGCGCGTGCGAGAGTGCGAGTGTGAGAACGTGTGTGCGCGCGCGAGCGTGCGGGTGCGAGAGCGCACGTCCTGCTTACCTTGGTGCACTTTCCCTGTTTTGGCGGCAGACGACTCAAGCTTCACTTCTTTGACGTAGACCTCCCCCTCGCTGCCCTCGATAGTGAGGCCGTGCTGGTCAGCCCCCATCCACTGAGGGAACAGGACCTCCCGCGGGCCCTCATCTTCATCCATCTGGAGAGAGGAGAGAGGAGAGAGGAGGGGCTTAGAGAGACACACACAGACCCTGAGACACAGACACCGAGACGCAGGCAGAGACACAGGCAGAGACACAGGCAGAGACACAGGCAGAGACACAGACCCTGAGACGCAGGCAGAGATACAGACCCTGAGACACAGACAGAGATACAGACCCTGAGACGCAGGCAGAGACACAGACAGAGATACAGACCCTGAGACGCAGGCAGAGATACAGACAGAGATACAGACCCTGAGACGCAGGCAGAGATACAGACCCTGAGACACAGGCAGAGATACAGACAGAGATACAGACCCTGAGACACAGGCAGGAGATACAGACCCTGAGACACAGGCAGGAGATACAGACAGAGATACAGACCCTGAGACGCAGGCAGAGATACAGACCCTGAGACACAGGCAGGAGATACAGACAGAGATACAGACCCTGAGACACAGGCAGAGATACACACACTTACCTTTAATCTCCAACTTCTTCAAGCAATCTCAAGCAGAAAGATTATTTCCACGTGTCCAATCCTAGCACTAGAGAGAGAGAGAGAGAGAGAGAGAGAGAGAGTCATTAAAGACAGGGCCATCTCTCTCTCACAGGCTCTCTGCAGGGGTGTTAATATTACAGGTCTCTCCCTTCGTAAGGCTGCAGCCAGGAGCTGTAGTTAGAGCCGTGCCATTTGTGCTCCACCTCCTAACAAGAATGAAGGCGCTTGTGGAACGGTGTTATGGGGGAAATGGCAGCGACCATGCCAGCTTATGTGAATTTAAATCAAGGGAATTTAAATCCAGGGAAGTCATGTTAAAACTCTACAATGCATTAGTAAGACCTCACCTAGAATACAGTTCTGGTCACCTTGTTACAAAAAGGATATTGCTGCTCTAGAAAAGAGTGCAAAGAAGAGCAACCAGAATTATCCTGGGTTTAAAAGGCATGTCGTATGCAGACAGGCTAAAAGAATTGAATCTGTTCAGTCTTGAACAAAGAAGACTACGCGGTGATCTGATTCAAACATTCAAAATCCTAAAAGGTATGGACAACCCAGGGGACCTGAAAAAAGAAACAAGGACCAGGGGTCACAAATGGAGATTAGAAAAAGGGGCATTCAGAACAGAAAATAGGAGGCGCTTTTTTACACAGAGAATTGTGAGGGTCTGGAACCAACTCCCCAGTAATGTTGTTGAAGCTGACACCCTGGGATCCTTCAAGAAGCTGCTTGATGAGATTCTGGGATCAATAAGCTACTAACAACCAAACGAGCAAGATGGGCTGAATGGAGCCTCCTCTCGTTTGGAAACTTTCTTTTATTATTATTATCATTTATTATTAATTTCTTAGCAGACGCCCTTATCCAGGGCGACTTACAATCGTAAGCAAATTTCTTATCACTGTTCCCTTGGTATAAAGCACCGCCTGTGGTGTACCTTGAAAAACGAATACACTATTGATTACTGAAAAGTAATCTTTTCCATATTACTGATTACTTTCTTATAGAAACGTTACAGATTACTTCCATTTTTTTTTAACACTCCTAAATCTGCTCCTATGTGCAGTACTCCTCCTGCAGCTAGGGGGCTCCAAAGCTCCACTCGCAATCTCCCAACTTGGCTCAAAGCATGCGATGATCGCATTACCTGTTTTTCTCTTTGTTTTTTTTCTTTTTTTAAATCTAGCAACCTCGCCCTCCCCTCTAGCTAAACTGCACCAGAGCTCAGCGAGAGAAACAGGAGAGAGAACAAGAGAGAGAGAAAAAGAACGTGCTAGAGAGAGAGAGAGAGAGAGAGAGAGAGAGAGAGAGAGAGAGAGAGAGAGAGAGCTGCAAGCTGGACCACACCCTAACCAAGAGCAGAAGAAACTCAAGTTTCTAAGCAGCTGATTGATCTCAGAACTTTGATCTTAAAAGGATCCCAGTGATTCAGCATCAACACCACAGCTAGGTTGCCCACTCCACCCCCTCACCACTCTCTGGGTGTCAAGAAGTGTCTCTTTCCCCCTCTGTCTCCCGAGTCCACTTCATGTCCACACTGTGTGCCCTCTGGTCCTGGTTTCTGCGCTGTGTTTGAAGTGTGGCCTCGGGGGTAAACTGGGCTTTTTTCAAATCCTGTGTTTGTGAAACTTTTTCAGGATATGGAGTTTCCACGTGATGGAACTGGCAGGCGTGATTTCCACGTCTGTGTGGATGCCAGATTGGGCTAATTCCTCTTGGATGGAATAAAACTGCAATTAAAAAGCACGGCTCGCGATGTTGAAATGGCGGCACGCCGTCTCCATTTTGCATTTGACAAGCCTGCAGATATTCCAGTGAGGCTGGCAGGGGCAGGGAGAGAGAGCGAACTCGTTTTGCAGCAATTACATCAACGTTCATGTTTATAAAAAACAATAAAAAAGTCAAATTATATGCAGGTGCAAACGAGAGAGAGAGAAAGACTTGGATACTTCTCTATTGTTCTCCCTCCCTCCCTCCTTCCTTTTTCTATTCGTTCACAAACACAACAAATGGTTTGTTTATCGTCAACATCACAGACTGCTTTCACTGATCTCGGTCATGGGAGTAAAGCTGAAGCGTGGAACAGGATTCTTGTAAAACACTCAAAATAACCGTTGCATATTTCAGCACGCAGATGAAAGGCAGTATTTTCCCCCCTTGTGATCCCATGTTGCAGGTCTGAGATGGTTATCTGTGTCACACACACACACACACACACTGTCTTTCAGCGAGGAGCTGTTCTCTCAACAGATGTTTCATTGTTTTTTTCAGCCACTCCCTCCACAGGGCGGCTCCATCAACACGAACACAAGAAGAGAAACCCCGAGCGAGAGGAGTCCGCTCAGCCCCTCGGAGCTCCTCCGCTTCCTCACCCCTCACCCCTCACCCTGACCCTCAGCGAGAGGAGTCCGCTCAGCCCCTCGGAGCTCCTCCACTTCCCAGCAGCTCATTGATCTCAGAACTCTGTCAAGTCGGGTCTGAAGGGACCCCAGTGATTCAGCATCGACAGCGTGGCTCGCTATCCCTCAATAATCCATTCCACCCCCCTCACCACTCTCTAACCTCTCTCAGTGGGGGAAGCATATTAACCTACTTCAACAGATGCCCAATGAAACAGCCTCCCCTTGGGCGCCACGTTGGCTCGAGCCCTCTATCAGACGCTGCCTTCGGGTGAGAGCCGTTCTGGCCACTTTCCTAACAGGCTCTATAGAAACACTGAATCCAGAGGAGGAGGTGGGTTGTACTGTAACCCGTCACCTCCGCGCGGCCAGCGGGTTGGTAACACTGCACAAGGCGTGGTTTGCGGTCTGAGCCTCTCCTCTCTTCAGTGGGCTGGGAGGGCAGTGCTGTGCAGTACACTGGCAGGTCTGTTTGTCTCTCTCTCTCTCTGCCAGACCACACAGGCGGCACCCAGGATCCTGAACAATGCGCCACACCCAACACTGAACAGCTTGATTTGAATGTGTACTTGGATTTCCTCAGCTATATTATATATATGAATATTAACATCTGGAAAGTGTTTGTGTAGATCCTGTTGTGGTTTAAACGTTTCAAAGGCTTTGTCGTTGACGCACCCAGTGCCAGCTCTACACACTCAGAGATATTGTAAGTGTAGCGACTGCAAGGGCGTTCCAATGGAGAGGGGATTTATAATGTGAGAGAGACAGACAGAGAGGAAAGAAAGAAAGAAAGAAAGAAAGAAAGAAAGAAAGAAAGAAAGAAAGAAAGAGAGAGAGAGAGAGAGAGAGAGAGAGAGAGAGAGAGAGAGAGAGAGAGAGAGAGAGAGACACAGACAGACAGACAGACAGAGAGAGAGAGAGAGAGAGACAGACAGACAGAGACAGACAAGGAGAGAGGCAGGAGAGAGACAGAGTTCCATTTTACATTCCTACGGTGACAGGGTGGCAACGAGACAGAGACTCAGAAGCCAGGAAACTGCAGTACAAGCTCTAAAGAGCACTTTAATAGACAAAAAACCACACAAAAGCACAAACAAGAGACACAGGGGCAAAATAAAGTATTAACAAACACACCAGAACTGTTGAGGCTGGGGCAGAGCCTTCACTGAACTTTTTAAAGACAATACAGAGACACACAAACAACACAGGCTGACTCACCAAGCTCCTCTCCCCAACGGAGCCCTGGGCTCTCCTTTCATGGGATGTTGCTGGAGCCTAATTAATCAATAATCAGCCATTATCTGAATTAAGGCTCCAGCCACATTCTCACATGTTTTTTGGCAGGGAGGAATTAACCCCATCCCTGCCAACCACCAGCAAACACTAATACATAAACACGGGCAGAGCTGTGACTCTGCCTCACCTGCCTCCATTTAATTAGTATCTTTACATTGATGTCCACAATGTTTACATTATATACTGT
>NW_026707308.1:2500-29891 GCF_902713425.1 Acipenser ruthenus
GGAGGGTGATGCAAAACTTCTGGCTGTTGGTTCTTACTCTCCTCCTCTCTCCTCTCCCCTCTCCTCTCTCCCATTTCCCCTCTCCTCTCCCCTTTCCCCTCCCCTCTCCCTCTCCTCTCCCCTCTCCTTCTCTCCTCTCCCCTCTCCCCTCTCCTCTTTCCCCTCCCCTCTCTCCCTTCTCTCCTCCTCTCCTCTCCTCTCTCCTCTTCCCCCTCTCCCCTCCTCTCCCCCCTCTCTCCTCTCCTCTCCTCTCTGCTCTCCAGGTTGCAGGCAGTGATGTGCATCATAAGCACCATCATGGAGTCCTGCCCCTCAACCTCCAGCTTCTACAGCACCGCGGCCACCAAGACCCAACACAACGGCATGAACAACATCATCCGACTGTTCCTGAAGAAGGGGCTGGTCAACGACCTGGCCAGAGTGCCCCACAGCCTGGATCTGTCCAGGTAGAGACACGGCACATTAACATGGCCGTTGGTTTAATTTCTCTAGTGTTAAGAGATCTAGCATGAATACTCCGTCTCATATTCAGTGCTGTTCAGGGATGGGAATAAGACTCCCGTTGCACAGCAGTGTGATCCAGTCCTGGTTTCACTAGGAGTTTAATAATAAGACACACCTGAGCTTGTTAGCTAGACACACTGGGGGCTGATCAAGCTGGTAGTAAAACCTGGACTGGATGAAGCTGCTGTGCAATAGGAGTCTGATTTTCTTCCCTGATGATTTTGTGTGTGTGTGTCTTCCTAATGTCAAATCAACTTCACTCTCATTTCTCGGTCCTGCGTAGAATGACAGCAGCGTAGAATTTCTTGATGTATTTGTTTTAATTATTGTACGTTGTGCTGTTTTGTCTCTGGTGTCCTGTGTGTTTTTTAATGCCCCCTCCTCCCTCCCTCCCTCCCTCCCTCCCTCCCTCTTAGTCCCAACATGGCGAACACGGTGAACGCTGCCCTGAAGCCGCTGGAGACCCTGTCCCGCATCGTGAACCAGCCCAGCAGCCTGTTCAGCAGCAAGAGCGCCTCGAGCAAGAGCAAGAGTGAGCAAGACCAGCACGGGACGTCCCGGGACCAGAACAGCACCGCGCAGGACCAGGGTAAATACAATACACCTGAGACACACACAGAACCAGTGAAATACAGTAATGATTTGAATGGTTTGTATTCATTGTGCTCATTTGAATTTGTGTGTCGTTTTTTATTTTATAAATGAGATGCCTCCTCCTTGACCAGGTCTCCCTGGGGGGGGGGGGGGATTTGAATCTCCACGGGTCTTTCCTGGTTAAATAAATAAATTCAACACGCGTCTCACCCCTGCGCTGTCCCACAGGAGACCCCGGAGAGATGGGGGTCCACGGGGAGCGCTCTGCCCCGCCCCCCGGCACCGACGCGGACCTCATGGACGGAGAGACAGAGGGGGACAGCGTGGTGATCGCGGGACAGCCCGAGGTGCTGAACGCGCAGGAGATGCAGGTCAGGACACTCCCTCGCTCGCACCCGGGTTCAACACCCTGGGCAGATTGCACAAGAAATAGATTTACTGTACGGGGGTGGGGGGGGGTGTCCCAGCCCAGCCCAGCCCAGACAAGCCAAGAGTTTAATGGACAGGAAATGACTGACAGACAGACAGACAGACAGACAGACAGATTAAATCCAGAAACTAGCAACATTTCTCGAAGAAAAGCCATTGACAAAACAGAGAGCTCGCTATTTATTTTGGAGATATTATTAATATTATGGATTTTAAATAAATTTGACACATTCCTGTATTTTTTCAAATGCTCTAGTTTTTTTTTTTTTGTAATGCTGTGTTTATGTAGCGCTGGTAAAGTGTGTGACTCTGTATCTCCATCTGCAGGTAGAGAATGAACTAGTGGACCTGATTGATGAACTACTGGAGAGAGACGGAGGAACAGTCAACAGCACCATCATAGGTGAGGCTTTATAATATACAGCGCTAGACCCTGATATTGATGCGATCCAGCCCTCTGAAATGTCTTTATAATATACAGCACTAGACCCTGATATTGATGCAATCCAGCCCTCTGAAATGTCTTTATAATATATAGCACTAGACCCTGATATTGATGCGATCCAGCCCTCCGAAATGTCTTTATAATATACAGCACTAGACCCTGATATTGATGTGATTTGAATTGCCCTCCAGTGTGTGTGTGTGTGTGTGTGTGTGTGTGTGTGTGTGTGTGTGTGTGTGTGTGTGTCTCGGCTCTTGCAGTGTAAGTATCTGTCTCTGTGTGTCTCACAATGCCGTCCTGTCCCCCTCAGTTGGACGCAGTGGGGAAGACGAGTCTCAGGAAGAAGTGTTGATGGACGAGACGCCCTCCAGCCTGTGCCAGACCTCCACGCTGCAGGCTAACCGGGAAGGTGAGGACTCTGCGCAGTTTCCTGGCCCTGACCACTCGGGTTTTGCGTGGGTGTGTGCGCAGGGGTGTGGAATTTGTAACGGTGCAATCGGCAAACCTCATTTCTTCTTCGATGTTATCGTATCGACATTTATCAACGATAACAGCTGCGTTTCGACGTTTTATTTTTCCAAATAAAGAACGCACATTAGTTTTTAACAGAAGATCCAATAACTAAAAACAGAATAGTTCAACAAAAAGGCACGACTCGCGTTCGAATTAACACTTCAAATTATAAAAAAAAAAAAAAAAAAGGACCCGAGTGTTTAAGAGCCGAAAATAATTTGCGTGCGTCGCCATTAACATTGTAATAATAATTAAAATCATTTCTATCTGAACTATGGTTGTTCATTACTTTTCACATTCTATGTCCGAAAGCAAAATATTTTAATTTCTCACGAATCCTGACTAATTTAACTACCATAATAAATTCAGCTTGATTTATTTATTTTAAATATAATATTGCCGTACAATCCAAACGCAACATGCTTTGAAACCAAAGGGAATGGGTAGATTTTTAATATTGCCAGTCTTCTGAAACTATTGTGCAGAACAGACAGACTCCCCATCGAAGCTGCTCATTTTACAGGGGGCGTATCCAAGTGCGTATCCTAGCAACGCGTGGGCGTGGTTTATCTGCTGTAAAAGAAGCGCACTCACACACTCGAGGTTTCAACGCAAACCAGCAACAGGAGACTCCAAGCTGGGTCCGATTCACCACTGTGTAACCGAAGCACTGGAAATTTAAAGACAGAGGGTCAGAAATCGACGTGTCGCTGCATCGCTAGGATTTTCTATTCCCGTGTGTGTGTGTCTCCCATTTAAAGTGATGCTTCATCGTAACTTGCCTCCAGCAACTGAAGCAGCTGCAGGATTTATTTTCCCTCTGCGCGAGTGAACACAGATTGAGATAAATGCTTAGGCTTCGAGAGATTTTAACTGTGTCTCCTTAAACGCTTTTAAACTTTGGGTTCAGGAAATAAAATGCCAACTGAAGGGCAGTAAACCTTTTTATATTTTTCATTGCATAAAACAGAAATGGTTATTAATTAGTGATTGTGTTGAACAAGAATATTTATTTTAAGAATTCCACACCCTTGTGTGTTTCTGAGGCTCTGGTTGTGTCCCCCCCCTCCCCCCCCCCCAGACTCTATGAACATCCTGGACCCTGAAGACGAGGAGCACACCCAGGAGGAGGACAGCAGCGGCAGCAACGAGGACGAAGACAGCCAGGACGAGGAAGAGGAGGAGGAGGAGGAGGACGAGGAGGAAGAGGATGACCAGGTCTCACCATCCGACCATTTACACTGACATTTAATGATGTGATTTTAAAAATAAGCAGCATGGGAATAACTCTGTGTGTGTGTGTGTGTGTGTGTGTCAGGATGACGAGGAGGGAGAGGAAGGCGACGAGGAGGATGATGATGATGATGGCTCGGAGATGGAGCTGGATGAAGATTACCCCGACATCAACGCCGCTCCACACATCCGCTTCGAGAGATTCGACCGGGAGGACGATCTCATCATCGAATTCGACAACATGTTCTCTACAGCCAGTGAGTCTCTGTATACACAGCTCAGAGTGAGACGAGAGACTGGGCTTATCACAGCTCAGAGTGAGACGAGAGACTGGGCTTATCACAGCTCAGCCTGAGACGAGAGACTGGGCTTATCACAGCACAGTCCTGTATACACAGCACAGAGTGAGACGAGAGACTGGGCTTATCACAGCACAGCCTGAGACGAGAGACTGGGCTTATCACAGCACAGCCTGAGACGAGAGACTGGGCTTATCACAGCACAGCCTGAGACGAGAGACTGGGCTTATCACAGCTCAGAGTGAGACGAGAGACTGGGCTTATCACTGCACAGTCCTGTATACACAGCTCAGCCTGAGACGAGAGACTGGGCTTATCACAGCACAGCCTGAGACGAGAGACTGGGCTTATCACAGCACAGTCCTGTATACACAGCCCAGAGTGAGACGAGAGACTGGGCTTATCACAGCTCAGAGTGAGACGAGAGACTGGGCTTATCACAGCTCAGAGTGAGACGAGAGACTGGGCTTATCACTGCACAGTCCTGTATACACAGCTCAGCCTGAGACGAGAGACTGGGCTTATCACAGCACAGTCCTGTATACACAGCACAGCCTGAGACGAGAGACTGGGCTTATCACAGCACAGTCCTGTATACACAGCTCAGCCTGAGACGAGAGACTGGGCTTATCACAGCACAGTCCTGTATACACAGCCCAGAGTGAGACGAGAGACTGGGCTTATCACAGCACAGTCCTGTATACACAGCCCAGAGTGAGACGAGAGACTGGGCTTATCACAGCACAGTCCTGTATACACAGCCCAGAGTGAGACGAGAGACTGGGCTTATCACAGCACAGTCCTGTATACACAGCCCAGAGTGAGACGAGAGACTGGGCTTATCACAGCACAGTCCTGTATACACAGCCCAGAGTGAGACGAGAGACTGGGCTTATCACAGCACAGTCCTGTATACACAGCTCAGCCTGAGACGAGAGACTGGGCTTATCACAGCACAGTCCTGTATACACAGCCCAGAGTGAGACGAGAGACTGGGCTTATCACAGCACAGCCTGAGACGAGAGACTGGGCTTATCACAGCACAGTCTAATACAGATTGAACACAGACTTGTGTAAGAGACGGGTTAATGTAGCGTAATACAGACTGATCCCAGTCTCCTGGACTCCCCTACACTGCGCAAGCGAGTACAGTCTCCTAATCTTAGTCTGACCCTGAGTCTCGCTGTACAAGACCAGTCTTGATTACTTCTTTTGATCAGTATTTGATCGTCGCACTCTCTCTCTCTCTCTCTCTCTCTCTCTCTCTCTCTCTCTCTCTCTCTCCCCCTCTGCCCTCTCTCTCTCCCCCTCTGCCCCCCCCCCCCTCTCTCTCTCTCTCTCTCTGCAGCAGATATCCCCCCATCCCCTGGTAACATCCCCAGCACTCACCCCCTGATGGTGCGCCACGCTGACCACGGCGCCCTGACCCTGGGGGCGGGCAGCTCCACCACGCGGCTGGCCCAGGGCATCGGCCGCAGCCAGAGGACCCTCCGGCAGCTCACCGCCAACACGGGCCACACCATCCACGTGCACTACCCGGGGAACAGGCAGCCCAACCCTCCGCTCATCCTGCAGAGGTGAGGAGGAGAGGCTGCCTCTGCTGCAGCCTGTGTGTCTCTGTACCCCCTCCTCCTTTTCTCTTCCTCTCTCGCTCCTTCTGTCTCTCCAGGTTGCTGGGCCCCTCTGCTGCTGCTGATGCTGATATCCTGCAGCTCTCTGCCCCTCAGTTTGTGTCGCAGTCTGTGTCTCTATAATAACCCTCTCTCTCTCTCCCTCACTCTCCAGGTTGCTGGGCCCCTCTGCTGATGCTGATCTCCTGCAGCTCTCCAGCTCTCTGCCCCTCAGTCTGTGTCTCTATAGTAACCCTCTCTCTCTCTCCAGGTTGCTGGGCCCCTCTGCTGATGCTGATCTCCTGCAGCTCTCCAGCTCTCTGCCCCTCAGTCTGTGTCTCTATAGTAACCCTCTCTCTCTCTCCAGGTTGCTGGGCCCCTCTGCTGCTGCTGATCTCCTGCAGCTCTCCAGCTCTCTGCCCCTCAGTCTGTGTCTCTATAGTAACCCTCTCTCTCTCTCCAGGTTGCTGGGCCCCTCTGCTGATGCTGATCTCCTCCAGCTCTCTGCCCCTCAGTCTGTGTCTCTATAGTAACCCTCTGTCTCTCTCCAGGTTGCTGGGCCCCTCTGCTGCTGCTGATAACCTGCAGCTCTCCAGCTCTCTCCCCCTCAGTCTGTGTCTCTCTCTGTGTCTCTATAGTAACCCTCTCTCCCTCTCTCTCTCTCTCTCTCTCCAGGTTGCTGGGCCCCTCTGCTGCTGCTGATATCCTGCAGCTCTCCAGCTCTCTCCCCCTGCAGTCTCGCGGTCGCGCTCGCCTGCTGGTCGGGAACGACGACGTTCACATCATCGCCCGATCAGACGACGAGCTGCTGGACGACTTCTTCCACGAGCAGAGCGCCCCGGGGGCGCAGGCCGGTACTGCACTGCTACAAAAGGGGGGGGGGGTCTTTTTGATTTACATGATAAAATATCTCAATTATGTTCAGCTTACTATAACCCCAGATAAATCTTTGTTATTGTTTTATATTTCTCTCTCTCTCACGCTCTCTCTCTCTCTCTCGCTCTCTCTCTCTCTCACTCTCACTCTCACTCTCTCTCTCTCTCTCTCTCTCTCTCGCTCTCGCTCTTTCTCTCTCTCTCAGGCACCCTGTCCAGTATCCCCACGGCTCTGACCCGCTGGACAGATGAGTGTAAGGTTCTGGATGCAGAGAGTATGCACGACTGTGTGGCAGGTAATCTGAATGCGTCCTTTTTTTTAAAATTTATTTATAGAAATCATACATGATCAGCACCAGCGCCCCCTGTGGTCTGGCCGGGCGCCTGCGGGCTTCCCTGTAAGCTGCCCAGAGCTGCGTTGTCCTCCGACGCTGTAGCTCTGAGGCGGCTGCACGGTTTTTATTTCATTATTTTTGATCTTTTTGTCGGCGCTTCCTCAGTGGTGAAGGTTCCGATCGTGCAGCATCTGGAGAGACTGAGAGACGAAGAGCTGGAGGAGCGGAGAGAGAAGAGGAGGAAGCAGCTGGCTGAGGAAGAGGAGGCAAAGGAGAAGGAGGAGAGCATGCAGGTGAGAAGAGGGGAGGAGGAGGAGGAGAGCATGCAGGTGAGAAGGAGGAGAGCATGCAGGTGAGAAGAGGGGAGGAGGAGAGCATGCAGGTGACCTACATTATGCTGCTTAATACAAATTGGTACCAAAATACATTTTTAAACTCGTTTTTAAGCTCTTTTTTTTTTACATGGCGATTCTCAGCCTTGATTTGACATGCTTGTTCTGGTTTGTGTGTGTTTTTTCAGACTCCTGGATCCAGGACTGTGGAGACTACTGGTCAGACTCAAGCAGGTACGCCCCACCCTGTACGCGGCTGGACGTGAGAGATCAATTCACCACCTCGCATTGAGGAGCAGATGGTGCTCGAGGCATTGGGATGTAGTAAACTAACACAGACACCAAGAAGAAGGGATTATAGTGTAGAGTCAGACTGAGCAGGGTTGTGGGGTTCTGTCTGTGTCTGGAGTTTGAATGCTCTTACCCCATGGAGCACCCTGCCCAGCGTGCTGTGGGGTGAGGTAGTAGATTGTATAGTTTTTGGGGTCACACCCGATCTGGGAGATAACTATACAGTCCACTGTCTTTCTCACAGTGCAGCCTAACAACTGGAGCCACTGTTCAGAGAGACCGGCAGCGACGTGCCTGAGGAGACCCCATCACTGCCATGGAGAAAAAGCCATTATATATATATATATATCTAGGAAGGGTGGAAATTAAGACTTCCTATATCATAGCAGGTTTGATCCAGTCCTGGTTTCACTAGGAGTTTAATAATCAGACACACCTGAGCTTGTTGCCTAGACACACTGGGGCTGATCAAGCTGGTAGTAAAACCTGGAATGGGTGACACTGCTGTGCAATAGGAGTCTGATTGCCATCCATTGAATATTGCGGGGGGGGTGGGGGGGGACTGTGTTCGGATTTAGTTAAACGGTTTAATTTCTCTAAGCTAAAGTCATATCATTTGTTTCTATATTTCTTAAGACTAACCCGTCTGTTTCGCTATAACTTTTTTTTAAAAATTTTCTCCCACTGAATGTCTTTCGGACGAGACGTCAAACAAACGAGCTCCTATTGGAAGTGACACTGCAGCAGCAGCAGCAGCAGTTGTTGATGATGCAGAGTTCACCCTCCTAGTCTCTGTGAGTCGCTTTGGATAAAAGCGTCTGCTGAATGAGTCACTGTTAACAATACAAATACGTACTAAAGCTTTGACTGTGGAAGGCGCATGTATATTTGAACCTGTGCAGATGGAAGACCACAAGGACTCGGGTTTGAGAACCGACTCGCCCCCCTCCCCTTCCTCTCCTGCCCGCGGGGGTGAGGTAGTAAGTTGTATTGTTGTCGGGGTTGGGATGCTGTACCCCGTTTTTTTGGAGATAACTATGCAACCTACTGCCTTCCCTTGTGGGGCAGCCCAGCTGCAGGACTTCAGCGCTGAATAGCAGGACCTTTTGCTTTTGAAATCTGGGACAAAAAAAGCAGGGGCTCGATACCAGGAGGTTCAAATCTCAGCCACTGACTCCCTGTGTGTGTGACCCTGAGCAAGTCACTGAACCTCCTTGTGCTCCGTGCTTCGGATGAGACGTCAAACAAACGAGCTCCTATTGGAAACGACTCTGCAGCAGCAGCAGTTGATGATGCAGAGTTCACCCTCCTAGTCTCTCGGATAAAAGTGCTGAATGACTCGCTCATAATATAGAAAATGGAAGCCCTTCTTGCACACACAGCACAGGCAGAGATGGTATTGGAGAGAGATTTTGTTTTGCCTGTTAAACAGTGACACGTTTAAAAGAAATAGTTTTGCATCACTTAAAGGATTGAGACATTAATTAAAAATATATATGTGTGTGTGTGTTATATAATATGAATATGTATTTGAACATCATTTGTTGAACTTATTTAATTTCTCAAGTTTGTGATTTTTATTAATAATAATTTGTTAAACCCATAAACTCGAATAACCCGTTCTTGCTCTCCTTGCTGCCGTTCCTCCTCCCCTCCTCCAGATGGCGATCAACCCCAGCTGGTCTCCTCCTCCTCCCTGGACACCCCCCGAGGCTCGGAGGGCTACCTCACAGCCCCCCCCTCAGGAGAGGGGACCCCCACGGGGCCCGAGGCCCTGGTCACCCTGGAAACAGCGGTGGGACAGCGACAGCCGATGGCAGGCCGGTTCTCTGAGCTGCACTGTGATCTCGCGGCCGCGATGACATCAGAGCTGGCAGAGGGCTCTCGGATGGAGACGTCTCCTGCCCCCACGATTGGTGAGAAAGAAACTTCAGCGTGGAGCAGGGCTGGGGAGCGTCGGTCAATCAGGAATCAATTAGTTATAAATGGCATTATGATTTGTAGTTATTTTTTTTTATAATTTTTTTTCTTAAATTTAGTCGTCGCCAATTATTTTTACCCTGGTTTTCACCCCAATTTAGTATGCCCAATTATTATCTGTATCCCCGGCTCACCGCTCGCAACCCCCCCGCCGACTCGGGAAACGGAGGCTGAAACACGCGTCCTCCGAAACGTGCTCCTTCCAAGCCGTCATTTTTCGCACTGCAGATCCACAGCAACGCCACCAGACCTATAGTGCCGGAGGACAACACAGATCTGGCGGCTCCGCTGCAGAGCCACAGGCGCCCTATCGGCCACAGGGGTCGCTGATGCGCGGTGAGCCGTGGATTCCCCTGCCGACCTAAGCCCTCCCTACCCGGGCAGCGGTCAGCCAATTGTGCGCCGCCCCCTAGGAACTCTCGGTCACGGTCAGCTGTGACATAGCCTGGATTCGAACCAGCGATCTCCAGGCTATAGGGCACATCCTGCGAGGAGCGCCTTTACTGGATGCGCCACTCGGGAGCCCATGATTTGTAGTTATTAATAATTGAGTCACTTAGCAGGCGCTTTTAGAGTGAACAGAGTAAGCATGCTAATGTGGATCACTGTTTGTTACTTTAGTGTAACTGTAATTTGAACAAAACAGCATTGTAATTGTAATGTATTATTTATTTCTTAGCAGACGCCCTTATCCAACATATGCAAACAATGCTGCTGTGATTGTAGCGATCTGAAATGCTGTGTGTCTGTCTCTGTGCTGCAGCCTCTCTCTCTCCAGAGCGTGCTGAAGGCTCGGACGCCCTCACGGCTGTCGGCTCCCAGCTCGAAGGATCTCCCATGGATACCAGCAGCCCCGCCTCCGCCGGAACCCTGGAGGAGCCCGCCCCCGAGACCGTCGCCACGGCAGCGCCAATCGCAGGCAGCGCAGAGCTCCAAGGGGGAGGAGCCGGGGATGAGAGCGAGGCTCACAGGGAGGGAGAGAGCAGGTGAGGCTGTTGTGTTTGTTTGTAAAACAAAAACACGTTTTTTTTCCATTAACCAGTTTTTCAATTCCGATATCCGTTTTTTAAAATGCATTTCCAATTCCTTCGAAAGGATTGTCTCCAAAATATCCATAATTGTTGCGAACTGCTTTCATTCGAAGACCATTTTAATTGAAGAAACGGTGACTTCAGTTTTAATGGGACGTTGTTGCCACTGTTGTGAGAGGCTCATTTTAACAGAATACTGAGAATTGATGGATTTTCTGATCAACGAAGGGTGTGCTGGAGTTGATTTAGAATGGACTGGGAATTTAAAAAGGAATTGTGAATATTTCTGAAGTGCTCTGTTCAGAAGTCTCGTGCATTCACACACAGCCGTTTAGCCTTGTGCAGTATCACCAGACGCGACAGACGTTTAGATTAGAAGTCTCTCTCGTCCTGCTTCCCGTCCCTCGTGCTCGCGTGTCTCCGAGTTTGCCTGGGTCCTGACCCCGCCTCTTCCTGCCCCTCCCACAGCTCGGCTCCCGCCTCCTCCACAGGGGAAGGTCTTCCTGCGAGTGACGGGGCCGGTGGCCAATCCCAGACCATCCAGGAGGAGCCCCTCCCCTCCACCAGCAGGGAAGAGGAGGACCCGCTGGCAGGTGAGAGGAATCGGATTACAGAGGAGCAGCACTGCACTGCAATAGAATACAGTGCACTGTACCACACTGCAATCCAGTACAATATCATACACTACAGTGCACTGTACCACACTGCAATCCAGTGCAATATCATACACTACAGTGCACTGTACCACACTGCAATCCAGTACAATATCATACACTACAGTGCACTGTACCACACTGCAATCCAGTGCAATATCATACACTACAGTGCACTGTACCACACTGCAATCCAGTGCATTATCATACACTACAGTGCACTGTACCACACTGCAATCCAGTACAATATCATACACTACAGTGCACTGTACCACACTGCAATCCAGTGCAATATCATACACTATAGTGCACTGTACCACACTGCAATCCAGTGCAATATCATACGATCCAGTGTCTGGGAGAGCTGGGAGAGGCAGCCTCACTATCACAGAGCTCCAGAGAGCCGGATTCATTCAAGCAGGTCTGTGTGTTTCAGGAATCAACCTCCCTGAGGGAGTGGATCCCTCCTTCCTGGCTGCTCTACCGGAGGATATCCGCAGAGAGGTGCTGCAGAACCAGCTGGGCATCCGACCCCCCGCCCGGCCCGCCCCCTCCGCCACCGCGACCGCGCCCCTCCCTGCCCTCGTGGGCAACGCCGGGGTCACCGAGGTCAGCCCCGAGTTCCTGGCTGCGCTGCCCCCTGCCATTCAGGAGGAGGTCAGTCACTGAGTCGCACTGTGTGTGTCTGTTTGTCTTTGTGTGTGTGTCTATATCTCTCTCTCTCTCTGTCTGTTTCTGTGTTTCTCTGTGTCTTCCTGTCTATCTCCTAAAGCTTCTTTCTAAATGAAAGACCGGGTACATTTTCTGACATTTCTTTTCTGGCAGCTAGCTGTAGCTTTTGTCACCATCTCAAATCAAAACTTTGTTTAGGTATCTTTTTTTTTTTTCTTTATATAAATGTGTGTGCTTGATCCTGAATTTTTTTTAAATCATTAGGAAACTAAACCTCTCTCTCTCTCTCTCTCTCTCTCTCTGTGTGTGTCTCTCTCTCTCTCTCTCTCTCCCCCCCAGGTCCTGGCCCAGCAGAGGGCGGAGCAGCAGCGACGGGAGCTGTCCCAGACCCCCACGGGGGACGCCCCTCTAGACCCGGTCACCTTCATCCAGACCCTGCCCTCGGAGCTGCGTCGCAGCGTGCTGGAGGACATGGAGGACAGCGTGCTGGCAGTGATGCCCCCGGACATCGCGGCCGAGGCGCAGGCCCTGCGACGGGAGCAGGAGGTCCGGCAGAGGCAGCTCATGCACGACAGGCTGTTCGGACACAGCAGCTCCTCGGCGCTGTCTGCCATCCTGCGCAGCCCCGCCTTCACCAGCCGGCTAGGAGGCAACCGGGGGGTGCAGTACACCCGGCTCGCCGTGCAGAGGGGGGGGGCCTTCCAGATGGGGGGCAGCGGCAGCCACACCCGGTGAGGGGGGCTGGGAATGGAGGGGGGTGGGCTCCAGGGAACCGGTTTTTATTTTACACAAAAGTCTACAGCTCTGGCCAAAAGTTTTGCATCACCACCCTCTAGAACCAACTGATTGTGCTTCATGAAGTGTGAATGAAAGCTGCTGAATAACGCGACGTTAACGTGTTGAATTGCACACCAGCGCTTTGGAGCTTCCCTCCCACATACTTAATGAAAAACGGACCATTGAAAAATGTGATGTAAAATACTTACTGAAATACTTATGGCTTCTGGTAGACTTTTTATTTTGGCCACAGCTGTACAGCGCCAGTGTCCTTCTTTTGAAGACAAGGTTACTTCTTTCTAATTTTTTCTCTCTCTCTCTCTCTCCTCCCCCAGACCCACCAGCTCCAACGTGGACTCCCTCCTGCGTCTCCGTGGCCGTCTCCTGCTGGACCACGAGGCCCTGTCCTGCCTGCTGGTGCTGCTCTTCGTGGACGAGCCCAAGCTGAACACCAGCCGTCTGCACCGCGTCCTCCGGAACCTGTGCTACCACACCCAGACCCGGGGCTGGGTGATCCGGAGCCTGCTGTCCATCCTGCAGCGCAGCAGCGAGAGCGAGCTGTGCATCGAGAGCCCCCGGACCCACGCAGGAGGAGGGGGAGCCCCGGAGGAGAGGGGCAGCAAGCGCCCAGTCTCCACAGCCCTGGCCCTGGCCTCCGGCGGTAAAGGGGCTCCCTGTGGAGCCTCCACTTCGTCATCGTCTTCTTCCACCGCTCCGACTCCCTCCTCCTCCTCCTCCTCTCCGCTCGAGCTGCTCCACAAGGTGGAGTCGAAGAGCTCCAGCCAGCTGTCCTGGCTGTCCGTCTCCATGGACGCGGCGCTCGGCTGCAGGACCAGCATCTTCCAGATACAGAGGTCCGCCGGGCGCAAGCACACGGAGAGGCACAGCGGGGGGAGTGCAGGAGGGGGAGGTGGGGGAGCAGGAGCAGGAGGAGGGGGAGGGGGCTCCACGGTTCATATACACCCCCAAGCTGCTCCAGTGGTGTGCAGGCATGTGCTCGACACGCTGATACAGCTGGCCAAGGTGAGTGAGGGGCTCTGCGTGTGTTTGTGAGTCTGCATGTGTAGTGTATATTAAAGAAAATCGTAGTGTATTGTATCTGGATAAATGTCACTGTTCACATTTATCTATCTAAATGCTCTTCTTTGTTGCTTGCTCTTTGCACGTCTCTCACCTCTCTCTGTCGCCCCCTGCAGGTATTCCCCAGCCACTTC
This sequence comes from Acipenser ruthenus, assembly GCF_902713425.1. Taxonomy (NCBI): domain Eukaryota; kingdom Metazoa; phylum Chordata; class Actinopteri; order Acipenseriformes; family Acipenseridae; genus Acipenser; species Acipenser ruthenus. Next base: position 16,288 of record NW_026707308.1, read on the forward strand.
ACCCAGCAGAGACCGAAGGACCCCCTCTCCTCGTCCTCGGACGGCGACAGCAGGGAGAGGCTGGGTGGGGGAGGCGGAGTGAAGCCCCTCTCTTCTGGGGGTCTCGCCCCTTCCTGCCCTCCCAGCCAGCCCGCTCCCTCCCTGTCCATCCCCCAGATCCTGGGCCTCTCCACGGACTTCTGGGACCTGCTCGTGAAACTGGACAACATGAACGTGAGCCGCAAGGGCAAGGCGTCTGTGAAGTCTCTGCCCGTAGGGGGCGCCGGGGAGTCGGAGGGCCCCCAGGGCAGCCTGGAGGCCTCCCCGCTGGGGCAGCTCATGAACATGCTCTCGCACCCGGTCATCCGGCGCAGCTCCCTGCTGACCGAGAGGCTGCTGCGGCTGCTGTCCCTCATCTCCATCGCGCTGCCCGACAACAAGGCCAGCGAGGGCCCCGCCCCTCACCTCCAGGCCCCGCCCGCCCCTGTGGGAGCTGTCGGAGTCGTGGGCGCCATGGCGACGGCCGCAGCCGTTGCTACCACGCTGCCAGCCAGCGTTGCCAGCAGCACAGCCGCGGGTAAGCAAGGGGGCTGGTTTGATACCAAAATTCAGCGGAATCCCCGTTCGGTCCATTCCTGGTTTTATATCCGAGTCTGGGGTTTGTACTAATATAAAGTGTGGTTTGGTTTAGTCTGTCTGTCTGTCTGATAGTGCTGGATACTAAAAGGAAAAAAAAACAAAACAAACATTAAACCCAATAAATGTTTTGTCCACCTCCTCCTCCTCTCCCCTCAGCCCCCAAGCCCTCCCATTCCCCAGCGAAGGCCTGTCTGGACTCGGCCAGTCTCTCCGATAGCAAGCTGGCATCGAGTGGCCTCACTGAGAAGCAGCTGCAGCTGTCCGTGGAGGTGAGAGAAGCACCCAGTCTGGGCTGGGGCAGTTACAATGAGAGAAATAGTGTGTGTCTCTCCTCTCTGTCTCTTCTCTCTCTGTTTCTGTCTCTCCTCTCTCTGTCATTCATTCCTCTCTCTCTGTCTCTGTCTCTCCCCTCTCTGTCTGTCCTCTCTCTCTCTCTCTCTCTCTCTGTCCTCTCTTTCTTTCTGTCTCTCTTTCTCTCTCTCTCTCTCTCTCTCTCTCTCTCTCTCTCTCTCTCTCTCCGTTTATGACCTCTCCCTCTCCCCCTCTCGGGTGGCGTTTTGCAGGTGTTGACGTCTCACTCGTGTTCAGAGGAAGGACTGGAGGACGCGGCTAACATCCTGCTGCAGCTGTCCCGGGGGGACGCGGGGACGAGGGACACCGTCCTCAAACTGCTGCTGAGTGGAGCCAGACACCTGGGCTGCACGCTGTGCAAGCAGATCGGTGAGACGCCCGCACAGAGCTGGGGGACAAACATTTAGAAGCACCTAGATCTTTCTAATCTTTTAGGATTGAGACCCAACAGTAATTTCTAATTTGTAATTACTGTGGCATAATCCAAACTAAGGGCTGTACCATCAACCTAATTGTTGTTGTGCTGGCTGGGTTACAGGCACCCTGCTGGGCGAGCTCAGGGAGTATAATCTGGAGCAGCAGAGGAGGGTGCAGGCAGACTCCCACTCTCCGGACACGCTGAGCGACGAGCAGACCCTGAGCACCATGCTGAAGGGCAAGGTCTCCAGCAGGTGAGGGTGTGCCTCGAGAAGGAGGGGGACAGGATTGCGGTCACCTTAGAATAGTGTGTCCAGGGAGCAAGATCCAACTGGATCAAACTGCTGTGCAACTGGAGCCCCGTCTCCATCCCTGCATTGTACCAGCAGTTTAATATCACTGGACTGGAATTACATTGTAACTGCAGTTTAATATCACTAGACTGGACTATTGCATTGTAACTGCAGTTTAAGATCACTGGACTGGACTATTGCATTGTAACTGCAGTTAAACTGCACTTGAATTACACTACAGCGATGGAGATTCCTATTGCACAGCAGTTTCACCCGTTCCAGGGTTTGTGTGTGTGTGTGTGTATGTGTGTTTTAAATCCCCACCTCTCTCCTGTTTTGCCCCTGTGGGCCTGACCGCAGGTTCGACGTGGCGGAGAGCGTGGTCATCGTGGCCTCTCAGAAGCGCCCCCTGGGTGGCCGCGAGCTGCAGCTGCCCTCCATGAGCTCCCTAACCTCCAAGACCTCCACGCAGAAATTCTTCCTGAGAGTCCTGCAGGTCATCATCCAGCTGAGAGAGGACACGCGGCGAGCTAACAAGAAGGCTAAGCAGAGCGGGAGACTGGGTCAGTGAAATATTATTTATTATTATTATTATTATTATTATTAGCGTTGTTGTTGTTATTAGTATTTATTTTTTAGCAGACGCCCTTATACAGTCCAGTGCAACACAATATTATATAATAGACTAATATAATCCACTGAGGACACGATCTCATTTGTAATGTAATACTCGGACAGACAGTCAAGCATGGAGCTGGATTGAGGGGGTGTGTTTTTTTAAGATGGCCACAGTGTCTGTGCTCACTCTCCTCCCTCCTCTCCTCCTCCTCTCCCCCTCTCAGGCACCTCCAGTCTGGGCTCTGCCAGCAGTATCCAGGCTGCGGTCCGACAGTTGGAAGCCGAGGCCGACGCGATCATCCAAATGGTACGTGAGGGTCAGAGAGCCAGGAGGCTGCAGCACACTGCCGGGACCACCGGCACCACCTCCACCATCACCACCACCACCACCACCTCCAGCGCCTCGAGCGTGCTGCCTGCTGCTGCTGCTGCTGCTGCTGCTGCCTCTCCTGCTGCCTCTGCTGCTGCCAGCGCCACAGTCACTGCCTCCTCCGCTACGGTTAGCATGAACCAGCCCGCCGAATTACAAGATGCACCTCCCTCCCTCCATACCTCCGTACCTCCCTCCCTCCCTCCAAAACTACCTCCCTCCCTCCCTCCAAAACTACTTCTCCATACCTACCTCCCTCCAGACCTACCTCCCTCCCTCCCTCCATACCTACCTACCTACCTACCTACCTCCAAAACTACTTCTCCCTCCCTCCCTCCCTCCAGACCTACCTCCCTCCCTCCAGACCTCCCTACCTCCCGACCTACCTCCCTCCCTCCAGACCTCCATACCTACCTACCTACCTACCTCCCTCCCTGCCTCCATACTACCTCCCTCCCTCCATACCTAGCTACCTTCTCTCCTACCCTTAGCTGGCTGTCTATCTCCCATTCTAACACCTCTCTCTCTCTCTCTCTCTCTCTCTCTCTCTCTCTCTCTCTCTCTCTCTCTCTCTCTCTCTCTCTCTCTCTTTTAAACCAGGACTAGAGACTCCCTCTGTCCCTTCCTTCCTCTCTCCCTCCATACCAGGACTGGGGTGTCTCGTCCTCCTTTTTTCCTCCCCCTTTCTTTCCCTGTGCTGTCTGAGTCGATCATCGGCTCCCCTGCTGAGCAGCACAGCAGTGTGATCCAGTCCTGGTTTCACTGAGTTTAACAATAACACACCTGAGCTTGTTAGCTAGACACACTGAGGGCTGATCAAGCTGGTAGTAAAACCTGGAATGGATCAAACTGCTGTTTATCAGGGGCACTTGCAAAGTCCTGCCTCTGCTGCTGTGTGCTGTTCTGAATTGAGGCTCAGATTAGACCGATTTGATTTTAACTTGCATCACCACCCTCTGTATGTAGTGGAGTGCAGGGTTTTGCTCCTGTCTGTCTGTCTGCTCTGCTTTTTCACTCTCCTCATCTCTCTCTCTCTCTCTCTCTCTCTCTCTCTCTCTCTCTCATATATATATCCTGCGTCTTTGTGTTTGCATTTTAACCCTGCTTCATACTTTGTCGTTTCTCATCTTCATCTTCAGCTAAGCAATCTGTGGTTCACAGGTCAGTTTAGACAGATTTTGTCATTTAAAGGCGGGGCCAGTTGTACCGTTGCTAGTGTTTAATAATAGCTTAATTGATATTCAGGTAGGTGGATTGACACATATATAGAATTTTTAATTTTATTTATCGTTGGCATGCCTTTTAAAGGTTGGGCCGGTGATGATAATGCTAGCCCTAATCAGAGGAAAGAAAATGGATTATAAAGACTAGCTAGCACTCCTTTTAAAAGGGGCGCAGGAGATTCATAATAAGAGGTAAGGGAATGGATTATAGTGTTAGTTAGGGCTGAGTCCCTCTGTGTGCTGATAGTAATCTAACTCTCTCTCTCTCTCTCTCTCTCTCTCTCTCTCCAGTCTGAAGCCCCCCAGGCAGAAGCCCCCTCAGGTCGGAGGGATGAGTCCCCGATGGACGTTGATCAGCTGTCCCCGGCTGGACAAGAGACCTCGGCTCTGGGTACGAGACTCTTTAACCTAGCTGCTTGTCTGACAGCAAGCTCGCAGAAGGACTCTCTCCCTCTCCCTGTCTGTCTGTCTGTCTGAAGAACATGTGATGCAAGGATGGTAGTTTGTAATGGCCAGTGGTTTGAAGCTGCTCTCCTGTCTCAGGTGCGGAGTCCAGCAACAGCTCCCTGGCGGTGGAGCCGGAGGAGAAGCTGCCAGAGCTGCCCCTGCTGAGTGAACAGCTGCTCCTGGACGAGCTGTGGAGCATGCTGGGAGAGTGTCTGAAAGAGCTGGAGGAGTCCCACGACCAGCACGCTGTACTGGGTATGAACTGGGGCTATACTACAATACAGTCTACAATACAGTGTACCGCAATGCCTGTGTGTGATTTGCTCTGTGTGTGTGTGATTGCTGTCTGTGTGTGTGATTGCTCTGTGCTCGTGTTTGATTGCTGTCTGTTTGATTGCTCTGAGTGCTCGTGTGTGATTGCTGTGTGTTTGATTGCTCTGTGTGTGTTTGATTCCTGTGTGTTTGATTGCTCTGTGCTCGTGTTTCTCTCCTCTCCAGTCCTGCAGCCCGCAGTGGAAGCGTTCTTCCTCGTGCACGCCACGGAGCGAGAGAGCAAGCCGCCCGTGCGAGACACCAGGGAGAGCCAGCTGTCACACATCAAGGACGAGCCCCCTCCCCTGTCCCCCGCCCCCCTCACCCCCGCAACCCCCTCCTCGCTGGACCCCTTCTTCTCCCGGGAGCCATCCTCCATGCACATCTCCTCCAGCCTGCCCCCCGACACACAGAAGTTCCTCCGATTTGCAGGTAAGGAGGAAACTGTCTCTGTCTCTCCGTCTCTCAGCTCTGTCTCTCTGTATAGGACTGTGTCCCCCTTCCCCCCCAATGCTTTACCAGACCTCTCTGTGCTTTACAATGCTTCCCTATGCTTTACCAGACCTCTCTGTGCTTTACAATGCTTCCCTATGCTTTACCAGACCTCTCTGTGCTTTACAATGCTTCCCTATGCTTTACCACACCTCTCTGTGCTTTACAATGCTTCCCTATGCTTTACCAGACCTCTCTGTGCTTTACAATGCTTCCCTATGCTTTACCACACCTCTCTGTGCTTTACAATGCTTCCCTATGCTTTACCATGCTTTCCCTGCTGTATCACACTGTGCTGTGCTTTGACTGTGGGACACTTCTGAGGGAATGCTTGTGGGATCACACTGTGAATCCCTTGTGTTTTTATGGTGTTTGTCTCCCTCCTTCTCTCTCACACAGAGACTCACCGCACTGTCCTCAACCAGATCCTTCGTCAGTCCACCACTCACCTGGCTGACGGGCCCTTCGCTGTGCTAGTGGATTACATCAGGATCCTGGACTTCGACGTCAAGCGCAAGTGAGAGTCTGCCAGCAAAACCAGTGGCTTTCCTGTAGCGTTTCCATTGAACCAAGTTTCTTTGTGTTTCTATTGAAGACGCTGAGAAAGACTTCTAGTGGAAATGTTTGCCGTTGAATTTATGAAGTTTCTTTCAGTGTTTCTATTGAAGACACTGAGAAAGACTTCTAGTGGAAACGTTTGCCATTGAATTTATGAAGTTTCTTTTAGTGTTTCTATTGAAGACGCTGAGAAAGACTTCTAGTGGAAACGTTTGTCATTGAATTTATGAAGTTTCTTTTAGTGTTTCTATTGAAGACGCTGAGAAAGACTTCTAGTGGAAACGCTTGTCATTGAATTTATGAAGTTTGTTGAGCACTGTTGCATGTGTGATAGATCTGGGTGACTCTGTCTGTCTCGCAGGTATTTCCGTCAGGAGCTGGAGCGCCTGGACGAGGGGCTGCGGAAGGAGGACATGGCCGTCCACGTGAGGAGAGACCACGTGTTCGAGGACTCGTACCGGGAGCTGCATCGCAAGAGCCCCGAGGAGATGAAGAACAGACTGTGAGAGAAATATCAGAGACACCGAGAGATAGAGATACTGAGACACTCTGAGAGATATATATATATATATATATATATATATACAGATATACAGATACACACAGATATACAGATACAGATACAGAGACACACAGATATACTGATACACTGATGCACAGTGCTGTTTTTGTGTGTGTCTCTCTCTCTCTCCCTCTCTCTCTCTCTCTCCCTCTCTCTCTCTCCCTCTCTAACTCTCCCTCTCTCTCTCTCTCTCTCTCTCTCCCTCTCCTCCTCTCCCTCTCCTCCTCTCTCTCTTCTCTCTCCTCTCTCTGACTCGCTGTGCTGTGTCCCCGCAGGTACATCGTGTTTGAAGGGGAGGAGGGTCAGGATGTGTGTGTGTGTGTGTGTGTGTGTGTGTGTGTGTGTATGTGTCTCTCTCCCCTCTCCTCTCTCCTCTCTCCTCTCTTCTCCTTTTCCCCCTCTCCCTCTCCTCTCTCCTCTCTCTGACTCGCTGTGCTCTTGCCCCGCAGGTACATCGTGTTTGAAGGGGAGGAGGGTCAGGATGTGTGTGTGTGTGTGTGTATGTGTCTCTCTCTCTCTCCTCTCTCCTCTCTCCTCTCTCTGACTCGCTGTGCTCTGCCCCGCAGGTACATCGTGTTTGAAGGGGAGGAGGGTCAGGATGTGTGTGTGTGTGTGTGTGTGTGTGTGTGTGTGTGTGTGTGTGTGTGTGTGTGTGTATGTGTCTCTCTCCTCTCTCCTCTCTCCTCTCTCCTCTCTCTGACTCGCTGTGCTCTGCCCCGCAGGTACATCGTGTTTGAAGGGGAGGAGGGTCAGGATGTGTGTGTGTGTGTGTGTGTGTGTGTGTGTGTGTGTGTGTGTGTGTGTGTGTGTGTGTGTGTGTGTGTGTGTGTGTGTGTGTGTGTGTGTGTATGTGTCTCTCTCTCTCTCCTCTCTCCTCTCTCCTCTCTCTGACTCGCTGTGCTCTGCCCCGCAGGTACATCGTGTTTGAAGGGGAGGAGGGTCAGGATGTGTGTGTGTGTGTGTGTGTGTGTGTGTGTGTGTATGTGTCTCTCTCTTCTCTCCCCCTCTCTCTCCCCTCTCTCTGACTCACTGTGCTGTGTCCCCGCAGGTACATCGTGTTTGAAGGGGAGGAGGGTCAGGATGTGTGTGTGTGTGTGTGTGTGTGTGTGTGTATGTGTCTCTCTCTCTCTCCTCTCTCCTCTCTCCTCTCTCTGACTCACTGCGCTGTGTCCCCGCAGGTACATCGTGTTTGAAGGGGAGGAGGGTCAGGATGTGTGTGTGTGTGTGTGTGTGTGTGTGTGTGTATGTGTCTCTCTCTCTCTCCTCTCTCCTCTCTCCTCTCTCTGACTCACTGTGCTCTGCCCCGCAGGTACATCGTGTTTGAAGGGGAGGAGGGTCAGGATGTGTGTGTGTGTGTGTGTGTGTGTGTGTGTTTCTCTCTCTCTCTCCTCTCCTCTCCTTTTCCCCCTCTCCCTCTCCTCTCTCCTCTCTCCTCTCTCTCTGACTCGCTGTGCTCTGCCCCGCAGGTACATCGTGTTTGAAGGGGAGGAGGGTCAGGATGTGTGTGTGTGTGTGTGTGTGTGTGTGTGTGTATGTGTCTCTCTCCCTCTCCTCTCTCCTCTCTCCTCTCTTCTCCTTTTCCCCCTCTCCCTCTCCTCTCTCCTCTCTCCTCTCTCTCTGACTCACTGCGCTGTGTCCCCGCAGGTACATCGTGTTTGAAGGGGAGGAGGGTCAGGATGCGGGGGGCTTGCTGCGGGAGTGGTACATGATCATCTCCAGGGAGATGTTCAACGCCATGTATGCCCTGTTCCGCACCTCGCCCGGCGACCGGGTCACCTACACCATCAACCCCTCCTCTCACTGCAACCCCAACCACCTCAGCTACTTCAAATTTGTGGGCCGCGTGGTGGCCAAGGCCGTGTACGACAACCGGCTGCTGGAGTGCTACTTCACACGCAGCTTCTACAAGCACATCCTGGGCAAGAGCGTCAGGTAGGGAGCCCATTATTATTATTATTATTATTATTATTATTATTATTATTATTATTATTATTATTATTATTATTATTATTAATGAGTCATTCAGCAGACGCTTTTATCCAAAGCGACTTACAGAGACTAGGGGGATGAACTCTGCATCATCAACAACTGCTGCTGCTGCAGAGTCACTTCCAATAGGACCTCGTTTGTTTTACGTCTCATCCGAAGGACGGAGCACAGGGAGGTTCAGTGACTTGCTCAGGGTCACACACACACACACACTCACACACACACACACACACACAGGGAGTCAGTGGCTGAGCTGAATCAAAATTAAGGAGGGGGGACCCTTGTACTCTGGGGAGCACACCTGGAGTGGGTTGTAGTGTGTATGTGTGTGTGCTTCTCTCCCCCGAGGCTCTGACTGCCCCTGTCTCCCCTCCAGGTACACAGACATGGAGAGTGAGGATTACCATTTCTATCAGGGGCTCGTCTACCTGCTGGAGAACGACGTGTCCACCCTGGGATACGAGCTGACCTTCAGCACTGAGGTGGGGGGGGCTGTGTGTCTCTGTGTGTCTCTGTGTGTGTGTGTGCATGAGTCTCTGTCTGTGTGCGAGTCTCTGTATCACAGTGTGTTTGTCTGCATTACAGTAATTGTCTGAATCTGAAACGAACCGTTTGCCAACCAAACTCTTACAAATGTCACCACAAAAAAAAACACAGGACTGGCACTTGATGTTCTGTGTTTGCTGTGTGTCCCCCTGACAGGTCCAGGAGTTCGGGGTGTGCGAGGTGAGAGACCTGAAGCCCAACGGAGGCAACATCCTCGTCACGGAGGACAACAAGAAGGAGTACGTGCACCTGGTGTGCCAGATGAAGATGACAGGTGAGCGACGCGCGTTCACTTCACAGCAGCTTCACTCTGCAGGGCTCAGTGCCGAGGCTGGTCTTCGTTTTAAATATAGGTTTAGTACAAGAAGTGCAGGAGTGAACGAACTTGATCACGGCACCCCGTTGCTTCTGGAGTTCAGAATTGTTTTGCGCGTGAAATCCCACCACTGGAACTGAAGATCTTGGGAAAATTTTAGTGAACACAAAGTGACACCGAGTAAAACGCAGGAGACTTTAATTTAAGATGCCAGATTTTTTTTTTAAAGCACAAAGCTGTCTGTAACATTTTCACACACACACACACACACGAGGAGAGCCTGTTGTTTCTGATTTTACTGAGAGGAAAATTGAAATTATCACACCCAGAGGTGTTTGCGCGCAGGCGGGTATGTAGCAGTGACGGCTCTGGAGGTGTGCTGGTGCGTTTTGCACAGCGCTGTAGACCTGTCTTAGTTTAATCACGCAATATTTTCCTGCGCGGTCCTCTTGTCGTCGTCCGTGTTTTCTCTAATTCTGTTTTATCCCTCCCCTCTCTGCACAGGCGCAATCCGTAAACAGCTGGCTGCGTTCCTGGAAGGGTTTTACGAGATCATTCCCAAGAGACTGATCTCCATCTTCACAGAGCAGGAGCTGGAGCTGCTCATCTCAGGACTGCCCACCATCGACATAGACGACCTCAAAGCAAACACCGAGTACCACAAATACCAGTGCAGCTCCATACAGGTAAACACACACAGAGAACCAGCGCAGCTCCGTACAGGTAAACACACACAGAGAACCAGCGCAGCTCCATACAGGTAAACACACACAGAGAACCAGCGCAGCTCCGTACAGGTAAACACACACACAGAGAACCAGCGCAGCTCCGTACAGGTAAACACACACAGAGAACCAGCGCAGCTCCGTACAGGTAAACACACACAGAGAACCAGCGCAGCTCCGTACAGGTAAACACACACAGAGCACCAGCGCAGCTCCGTACAGGTAAACACACACAGAGAACCAGCGCAGCTGGTTGGGTTTTGGGCTCGGGGGGTGGGGTTGGGTTGGGTTTTGGGCTCGGGGGATGTTAATGGTGCCCCACTGTTCACGTCTCCTCTCAGATCCAGTGGTTCTGGCGGGCCCTGCGCTCCTTCGATCAGGCGGACCGGGCCAAGTTCCTGCAGTTCGTGACGGGCACCTCCAAGGTGCCTCTGCAGGGCTTCACCGCGCTGGAGGGCATGAACGGCAGCCAGAAATTCCAGATTCACAGAGACGACCGATCCACAGACAGGCTGCCCTCCGCGCACACGTGGTGAGTGAAGAGAGAGGACACACACACCCCCCTGTCCGTATTCATCCCCATGTTGCTTTGTAAGTAATAGTGTTGATCGCGTGTAGAAGGCAGGCTTCCATTATGAGTGATCACTGCTCCCCCTGGTGGACGAGCAAGAGGGTGAATTGCCTTATACACGATTACAAAGCAATTAAACCAGCACGGATTACAGCAGGGGGCTGAATTCACAACGAACCACTTCAGAAGATATATTACCGTTGGGATTTCGTTAGGAGTTTGCGGCCACTGTTTTGAAAGTGTTACCGAATTGCAGCCCTGTTAACTCTGTGTCTGTCTGTCTGTCTGTCTGTGTGTGTGTCTGTCTGTCTCAGTTTTAACCAGCTGGACCTGCCTGCCTATGAGAGCTATGAGAAGCTCCGTCACATGCTACTGCTTGCCATCCAGGAGTGCTCTGAAGGATTTGGGTTGGCGTAACCACGGTGATAGAGAGAGAGAGAATGAGAGGAAGAAGAGAGAACACAAGAGCGCCATCACTCTCCACTGAGCCTTCTGACTGGACTTGAACCTGGAGCCGGGGCAAGATAGCGCAGCCGCTTGAGAGAGAGAGAGAGAAATCGCACACAGACTGTAACACCACAGAGAAACGTGACCATGCCTGAACGAAAACAAGCAGGAGGGAATAGAGATATATAGATTTTGACTAAAAAAAAAGAGGGGTTTTCTAAGGAGAGATTGACGACCAACAACCGAGAAAGGGAATGCGTTTAAAATGAGAGAGAAATACATTTTGGAAATAATAAAAAAATATTAAATACAAATAAAAAGTGATAGATGGCATTCTGTTTACTTCTCTTACAGAATATGTGATGGCGTGATGTCCTAAAAATTTAATATTATTAAAAATGCAAAACTAAATGAGATTTTTTTTTTTTTTTTTAGAAATGATAAATTTAACTCCAGTTGAAACCAGACAACTAACTCCACTACCCGCTGTCTTCTCTCTCTTCATTTCCTGCTGGTCACGCCCTCTCTCTCATTTCTCTTCTGTCGCTAATTTTCAATTTGCTTATAAATAAGATACAAGAAAGAAATAAATAAATTAAAAGGTTCCCTCATGCTGCTTGTATATAAGACAGGAAAACAGTTGTGATGATGATGATGATGATGATGATAAATACATGCTGTTAAAAACGAAACATGGTGTCTGTTTTGAGGGTAAATTGACTGAGGAAGATTTTGCAGAGAACTGGCTTTTGAAGAGGTAGTTTTTGGGGGTTTTCTGCCCCGTCATGGGTGGGTTTGGGCGGGGTGGGGGTGGGGGTGGGGCGGGGGGGGGGGGGGGGTCGCATTCTGTAACTGGGCACTGGCTGAAATAAATGAAGCTGGATTGAGAAGCAACACAAACAATGCAACTGGTTTTATTTGTTCTGCTTGGGAGGGGGGGGGGGGGGGTTAAAGTAAAAACAAAATACAAGTCAAGTTAAAAATAATAATTTGGGAAGCAAGACCATTGATTTCTTTTTGGGGGGGGGGGGGGCGGGAAGAATTTATCAGCAAAACAAATGTAATTAAAAGTGTGCTTTTATTTTGAATGTTACGATGAAAACCCATTGAAAAAAAAAATACAATTTAATGAATTAACATGATTTTTTAAAAAAATTAAATTTATCCAAGACACGAGAGAGAGAGAGAGACAACTTTGAACGAAACGGTGTGGGGTTATTTTAAGGGGGAAAAGGCTGTCGTTTTAAAATTTCTCCTTAACTACAATAATATCGACTCAAGGACATGCTATCTGATATCGAGTAATGTATGTATTTATGAGGGTAACGCTTTTAAAATAGCGATGAATTACGTCTCAACTAAGTTGTCAGCATGATAAAAAAAGAGCTGCAGTGTTTTAGTAGCTGTATGAATTGCGATTGGCAGCTCACTCGTGATCTCTGCATGGTCTCTCCGGCTCACAGCCGCAGTTACTCTTCAAAGCTGAGCTGGATCTGCACGGATTTGAGGGCGAAGCTTAGTGACGTCACGCAGCAGCCCTCGAAGAACGCAGAACTGCGTCAATCTGCGCTAATCTGCGCTAATCTGCGCTATTATCACGACCCATGTCTTTGACGGCTGTATTAAAGTCGCCGGCAGGCAATTGATTGCGCAATTGGTTTTGACACGGTTCTAAAACTAATACAAAAGCAGGTGCGCCTTTGTATAGTTTCTGACGACCTGTGTTTGGATTGTACAAGGGAGAGCGTTGTAAGAGACACGGTGGTATACAGTTTCAGTGTTGGTTTTTTATTTATTTTTTAAATAACCACCAACGCAGGGCGCGTTAAGTAAGTGAGCCGCTCAGAAAGCACGCTGAGCAGATTTAACTGACTTCAGAGAGCGCTGAGCGACTTTTAAAAACGGCGAATAATAAGGATTTGCTTGTTTGTGTTTCTGAGGTGATGGTTGATGAAATGGCCCCCGTGTGAAGTTACTGTCCCTGCTGGACCTCGCTGAGTCCGGCGCTCTGTTTGGACTGAACTTCATATCTGGCTGTGTTTAATACCGGCAATACCGGCCGTTAATAATGTAAATTATGAATAATGTTAATACTACACGCCTAATAATAATAATACATTAATAACTATAAAACAGCTCTACATTTTAAAAAAAATGAAATTAAATGATACAAATTCAAAAACAACCATTTTACCATCTTATTTAGCCAATTTAACACATAACTTCATAAGTCGAAACCAGTCCGTCGTTCTTGACAAACGTGTTTGTCGATCCTGACGTCGAAACGTCCCGACTGCGCCTGTGTGTGACGTCACGCGGAACCCCTCCATTGATTCTCACGACAGCCAGTCCCGGCAATCCGATTCGCTGCGCCTGCGACTCCGCCCTCTCAGAACGCGGGCAGTGGGCGCGCCTGGCGATTGGCTGACGGCGCAGTTCTATTCCCCCCCCGCCCCCCTCCTCCTCCTCCCTCAGACCCCGCCCCGAAGTTTGCAAGCGACTGGAAGCAATGGCGTCGATACGAAGTGTCAAGGTGAGCGAGGAGCGTTAGAGTCTGGAAATAAATACATCATATTAATAAAATAAGAGTTTAAACTCAGAATGGAAAAACACGGCCGTCTGTTGGAGGGGCTTTTATCCCCCCCCAGAAGCAAACTGGGGCGTTGAGTCAAGAGTTTAGACATTGCAGAGTCCTTAGCGTCAGGGTTCATTTATATTATCGACACGGAGAATGGCGTGGGTTTAAAAA